>NW_026970385.1:0-282299 GCF_028390025.1 Pseudophryne corroboree
CTGTATTATTTCAGTAGATATTCAAATGAGGATGCATCTTGCTGCCTTTCCAATGAAGCAAGTTTAATTTAGTAATAGGTGAAAAACCATCCCTACAAAGGTGTTAATCAGAAACTTGGCTTTGTGGACACTTTTCAGAGAACAAATTTGTTAGCATAAAAATAAAGCCAGAAAATGAAGAGCTGTTTAATCACTCAATTGGATTTTTTTGCCAGCATATTTCTTTTTCTCTGCAACCCACTGCTAAATTGTGCTTCCTAGCTGTTTTTATAAAATCACTGAATCAAATCTAACTCTGATTACATCAGAGAAGGCCAGGTACCCTACACCATAAGAGGGGGTTTGAAATTTTGACTTGTCTACATAAAGATCACCAAAATCTGATAACAAGGTCAATTACGTCCCTGGGTGGGATTGAACCACCAACCTTTTGGTTAATAGCCTTACACAGTAACTGATTGCGCCACAGCAACACTTTGCAAAAGTCCATACTGACAAAGGCTAATAAGCATTCATCTAGAACGATTCCTAGAAACATTTTAAAAAGTCAATAATGTGGAGAGTTTTTGTAAGATGTTTCTTCCATCAACCAATGAAGAAACACATTGGTACTTTCCCATGATGAGTGAGTGCTTCAGGATCTCTTGCACTTACATGTGCAGCAGAGTACTGTAATGGAAGCATGCTGGGTCCATAACCCAGAGGTAGGCAGATTGAAACTATCCTCTGCTATATGCATTTTTTTTTGTTAATTAAAGTAATCCAAAACTGGGATTGATATTTTTGCTCTTTTATTTTTACTTAAAGTACAATAACTTTTACCATTTTAATTTGTTTTAATAGTATATTGACAGTATTGTTTTCTTTCAAAAATCCAATTAATTTTCTTTACCCGATTATTAAAATGGTAATTGACAAAAACAAACTACATTGTCACCAGAAGAGCAATACAAAATGTACAAATGATATATTAAAATCATCTTTCCAGCTTGAATTTCAATGATGCATTGGGGCAACGATTTTGTGAGAAACATCTTACCCTTAAATAAAGATTTTCTTAATTCCTTACCTGTGTGCTAATTAGATATCACCTTGTTTTCACATTAAACAGACTTCCACATGAGAAAGCAGCAAGGATGCAGTGGCGTTAATGTTTCCTGGTGTCAACCTGTATTATTTCAGTAGATATTGAAATGAGGATGCATCTTGCTGCCTTTCCAATGAAGCAAGTTTAATTTAGTAATAGGTGAAAAACCATCCCTACAAAGATGTTAATCCGATACTTGGCTTTGTGGACACTTTTCAGAGAACAAATTAGTTAGCATAAAAATAAAGCCAGAAAATGAAGAGCTGTTTAATCACTCAATTGGATTTTTCTGCCAGCATATTTCATTTTCTCTGCAAACCACTGCTAAATTGTGCTTCCTAGCTGTTTTTGGATAAAATCACTTAATCAAATCTAACTCTGATTACATCAGAGTAGGCCAGGTACCCTACACCATAAGAGGGGGTTTGAAATTTTGACTTGTCTACTTAAAGATCACCAAAATCTGATGACAAGGTCAATAACATCCCTGGGTGGGATTGAACCACCAACCCTTTGGTTAATAACCAAACACACTAACCGATTGCACCACATAGACACTTTGCAAAAGTACATACTGACAAAGGCTAATAAGCATTCATCTAGAACGTTTCCTAGAAAACTTTAAAAAGTCAATAATCTGGAGAGTTTTTGTAAGATGTTTCTTCCATCAACCAATGAAGAAACGCATTGGTACTTTCCCATGATGAGTGAGTGCTTCAGGTTCTCTTGCACTTACATGTGCAGCAGAGTACTGCAATGGAAGCATGCTGGGCCCCTTAACCCAGAGGTAGGCAGATTGAAACTATCCTCTGCTATATGCATTTTTTTTTGTTAATTAAAGTAATCCAAAACTGGGATTGATATTTTTGCTCTTTTATTTTTACTTAAAGTACAATAACTTTTACCATTTTAATTTGTTTTAATAGTATATTGACAGTATTGTTTTCTTTCAAAAATCCACTTAATTTTCTTTACCCTATTATTAAAATGGTAATTGAAAAAAACAAACTACATTGTCACCAGAAGAGCAATACAAAATGTACAAGTGATATATTAAAATCATCTTTCCAGCTTGAATTTCAATGATGCATTGGGGCAACGATTTTGTGAGAAACATCTTCACCCTTAAATAAAGATTTTCTTAATTCCTTACCTGTGTGCTAATTAGATATCACCTTGTTTTCACATTAAACAGACTTCCACATGAGAAAGCAGCAAGGATGCAGTGGCGTTAATGTTTCCTGGTGTCAACCTGTATTATTTCAGTAGATATTGAAATGAGGATGCATCTTGCTGCCTTTGCAATGAAGCAAGTTTAATTTAGTAATAGGTGAAAAACCATCCCTACAAAGATGTTAATCAGATACTTGGCTTTGTGGACACTTTTCAGAGAACAAATTTGTTAGCATAAAAATAAAGCCAGAAAATGAAGAGCTGTTTAATCACTCAATTGGATTTTTTTGCCAGCATATTTCTTTTTCTCTGCAAACCACTGCTAAATTGTGCTTCCTAGCTGTTTTTATAAAATCACTGAATCAAATCTAACTCTGATTACATCAGAGAAGGCCAGGTACCCTACACCATAAGAGGGGGTTTGAAATTTTGACTTGTCTACATAAAGATCACCAAAATCTGATAACAAGGTCAATTACGTCCCTGGGTGGGATTGAACCACCAACCTTTTGGTTATTAGCCTTACACAGTAACTGATTGCGCCACAGCAACACTTTGCAAAAGTCCATACTGACAAAGGCTAATAAGCATTCATCTAGAACGATTCCTAGAAACATTTTAAAAAGTCAATAATGTGGAGAGTTTTTGTAAGATGTTTCTTCCATCAACCAATGAAGAAACACATTGGTACTTTCCCATGATGAGTGAGTGCTTCAGGATCTCTTGCACTTACATGTGCAGCAGAGTACTGTAATGGAAGCATGCTGGGTCCATAACCCAGAGGTAGGCAGATTGAAACTATCCTCTGCTATATGCATTTTTTTTTGTTAATTAAAGTAATCCAAAACTGGGATTGATATTTTTGCTCTTTTATTTTTACTTAAAGTACAATAACTTTTACCATTTTAATTTGTTTTAATAGTATATTGACAGTATTGTTTTCTTTCAAAAATCCAATTAATTTTCTTTACCCGATTATTAAAATGGTAATTGACAAAAACAAACTACATTGTCACCAGAAGAGCAATACAAAATGTACAAATGATATATTAAAATCATCTTTCCAGCTTGAATTTCAATGATGCATTGGGGCAACGATTTTGTGAGAAACATCTTCACCCTTAAATAAAGATTTTCTTAATTCCTTACCTGTGTGCTAATTAGATATCACCTTGTTTTCACATTAAACAGACTTCCACATGAGAAAGCAGCAAGGATGCAGTGGCGTTAATGTTTCCTGGTGTCAACCTGTATTATTTCAGTAGATATTGAAATGAGGATGCACCTTGCTGCCTTTCCAATGAAGCAAGTTTAATTTAGTAATAGGTGAAAAACCATCCCTACAAAGATGTTAATCAGATACTTGGCTTTGTGGACACTTTTCAGAGAACAAATTTGTTAGCATAAAAATAAAGCCAGAAAATGAAGAGCTATTTAATCACTCAATTGGATTTTTTTGCCAGCATATTTCTTTTTCTCTGCAACCCACTGCTAAATTGTGCTTCCTAGCTGTTTTTATAAAATCACTGAATCAAATCTAACTCTGATTACATCAGAGAAGGCCAGGTACCCTACACCATAACAGGGGTTTTCGAAATTTTGACTTGTCTACATAAAGATCACCAAAATCTGATAACAAGGTCAATTACGTCCCTGGGTGGGATTGAACCACCAACCTTTTGGTTAATAGCCTTACGCAGTAACTGATTGCACCACAGCAACACTTTGCAAAAGTCCATACTGACAAAGGCTAATAAGCATTCATCTAGAACGATTCCTAGAAACATTTTAAAAAGTCAATAATGTGGAGAGTTTTTGTAAGATGTTTCTTCCATCAACCAATGAAGAAACACATTGGTACTTTCCCATGATGAGTGAGTGCTTCAGGATCTCTTGCACTTACATGTGCAGCAGAGTACTGTAATGGAAGCATGCTGGGTCCATAACCCAGAGGTAGGCAGATTGAAACTATCCTCTGCTATATGCATTTTTTTTTTGTTAATTAAAGTAATCCAAAACTGGGATTGATATTTTTGCTCTTTTATTTTTACTTAAAGTACAATAACTTTTACCATTTTAATTTGTTTTAATAGTATATTGACAGTATTGTTTTCTTTCAAAAATCCACTTAATTTTCTTTACCCGATTATTAAAATGGTAATTGACAAAAACAAACTACATTATCACCAGAAGAGCAATATAAAATGTTCAAGTAATATATTAAAATCATCTTTCCAGCTTGGATTTCAATGATGCATTGGGGCAACGATTTTGTGAGAAACATCTTCACCCTTAAATAAAGATTTTCTTAATTCCTTACCTGTGTGCTAATTAGAGATCACCTTGTTTTCACATTAAACAGACTTCCACATGAGAAAACAGCAAAGATGCAGTGGCGTTAATGTTTCATGGTGTCAACCTGTATTATTTCCGTAGATATTGAAATGAGGATACATCTTGCTGCCTTTCCAATGAAGCAAGTTTAATTTAGTAATAGGTGAAAAACCATCCCTACAAAGATGTTAATCAGATACTTGGCTTTGTGGACACTTTTCAGAGAACAAATTTGTTATCATAAAAATAAAGCCAGAAAATGAAGAGCTGTTTAATCACTCAATTGGATTTTTCTGCCAGCATTTTTCTTTTTCTCTGCAACCCACTGCTAAATTGTGCTTCCTAGCTGTTTTTTTTATAAAATCACTTAATTAAATCTAACTCTGATTACATCAGAGAAGGCCAGGTACCCTACACCATAAGAGGGGGTTTGCAATTTTGACTTGTCTACTTAAATATCACCAAAATCTGATCACAAGGTCAATCACGTCCCTGGGTGGGATTGAACCACCAACCTTTTGATTAATAGCTGAACACACTAACCGATTGCGCCACAGAGACACTTTGCAAAAAGTAAATACTGACAAAGACTAATAAGCATTCATCTAGAACGTTTCCTAGAAAAACTTTAAAAAGTCAATAATCTGGAGAGTTTTTGTAAGATGTTTCTTCCAGCAACCAATGAAGAAACACATTGGTACTTTCGCATGATGAGTGAGTGCTTCAGGATCTCTTGCACTTACATGAGCAGCAGAGTACTGTAATGGAAGCATGCTGGGTCCATAACCCAGAGGTAGGCAGATTGAAACTATCCTTTGCTATATGCATTTTTTTTTGTTCATTAAAGTAATCCAAAACTGGGATTGATATTTTAGCTTTTATTTTTACTTAAAGTACAATAACTTTTACCATTTTAATTTGTTTTAATAGTATATTGACAGTATTGTTTTCTTTCAAAAATCCACTTAATTTTCTTTACCCGATTATTAAAATGGTAATTGACAAAAACAAACTACATTGTCACCAGAAGAGCAATACAAAATGTACAAGTGATGTATTAAAATCATCTTTCCAGCTTGAATTTCAATGATGCATTGGGGCAACGATTTTGTGAGAAACATCTTCACCCTTAAATAAAGATTTTCTTAATTCCTTACCTGTGTGCTAATTAGATATCACCTTGTTTTCACATTAAACAGACTTCCACATGAGAAAGCAGCAAGGATGCAGTGGCGTTAATGTTTCCTGGTGTCAACCTGTATTATTTCAGTAGATATTGAAATGAGGATGCATCTTGCTGCCTTTCCAATGAAGCAAGTTTAATTTAGTAATAGGTGAAAAACCATTCCTACAAAGATGTTAATCAGATATTTGGCTTTGTGGACACTTTTCAGAGTACAAATTTGTTAGCATAAAAGTAAAGCCAGAAAATGAAGAGCTGTTTAATCACTCAATTGGATTTTTTTGCCAGCATATTTCTTTTTCTCTGCAAACCACTGCTAAATTGTGCTTCCTAGCTGTTTTTATAAAATCACTGAATCAAATCTAACTCTGATTACATCAGAGAAGGCCAGGTACCCTACACCATAACAGGGGTTTTTGAAATTTTGACTTGTCTACTTAAAGATCACCAAAATCTGATAACAAGGTCAATTACGTCCCTGGGTGGGATTGAACCACCAACCTTTTGGTTAATAGCCGTACACACTAACTGATTGCGCCACAGCGACACTTTGCAAAAGTACATACTGACAAAGGCTGATAAGCATTCATCTAGAACGTTTCCAAGAAAAACTTTAAATAGTCAATAATCTGGAGAGTTTTTGTAAGATGTTTCTTCCATCAACCAATGAAGAAACACATTGGTACTTTCCCATGATGAGTGAGTGCTTCAGGATCTCTTGCAATTACATGTGCAGCAGAGTACTGTAATGGAAGCATGCTGGGTCCATAGCCCAGAGGTAGGCAGATTGAAACTATCCTCTGCTATATGCATTTTTTTTTGTTAATTAAAGTAATCCAAAACTGGGATTGATATTTTTGCTCTTTTATTTTTACTTAAAGTACAATAACTTTTACCATTTTAATTTGTTTTAATAGTATATTGACAGTATTGTTTTCTTTCAAAAATCCACTTAATTTTCTTTACCCGATTATTAAAATGGTAATTGACAAAAATAAACTGATGAGGATACTACTGCTGTCTTTGTTTCGTCTGTACCCGCTGAAAGAGCAGCAAAAGGTGGAGATCTTGATGGGACAGTTGAAAGGGCTTGCACTTAGAGAGGTTACTTCCTGGCCTACTGAAGAGAAGAAGACTGTGGACCAGATCCTCAACAGGCTTGCTACCACATTTGACACAAGGACAGTGTCAGAACTTAAAATGCACTTCTTTGCTCGAAAGCAACAACCAGGAGAGTCACTACGGGGCTATGCCCTCAGCTTGCAGGAAGCACTCAGAGATGTTCAGCAAGCAGACCCTGAGCAAGTGCATGACAAAGAGAAAATGTTATTGGACCAGTTCACTGAAGGTGCAAGGGGCGAATTTGTAAAACTCAGCTGCGACTATTGAGATTGCAGAAGCCTGGAAGCACATTCCTGGATTTTAAAGAGGCTGCGATTAAAGTTCTAGGCTCCAGTCTTACTTCAGGGGCTGTTCCACAAGAGTCTATTCCAGAGATGCCACGGTATCAAGAGAATTCTGATGCCCAGGAGTCAAGTTTTAAAGGAGCTACTTACCCACCTACAGTAAAAGGAGTGACAGTGCCATGTTCAAAGACATGCATATTTGACTCTTCTAGTGAGTTACGAAGTCTGCTGGCTGAACTGACACGTGGTGTGACAGAGATGCGCAGAGACCTGCAGATTCTGAAGAGACAGCAGGCACTGCTCCATGAAGAAATGGAATGGTGCCAGGAGAGGAGACCACTGAACAGTTCCCAATGGGACCTACATAGAAACAGGGAGACACTTTTTTCCAACCACTTTGCCTCCCAAAGGCGACCCATTTTTCAAAGCTGTGAAGGAAGCGGACAAATTAAGAGAGAATTTGAGCAGCCAGATCATTTAAACTCCAAATTCATGTGGTTAACCCGTTATGTTAGCCAAAGCCCGGTGGTTCAAGTTTGCATCAATGGAGTCTCAATGCCCGCTCTCTTAGACACTGGATCACAAGTGACCACAATACAAGCAACACAGTTTGAGCAGCATTGGACTGAGGAACAGATGTTTCCGTCAACTTCCACATTGATAAACCCGATTGCAAGCAATGGGCACTGCATCCCTTGCAAAGGATACTCGGAAGCTGAAATTCAAATCGGACGAACAGTGCTACCACAGCAAGGCTTCATCATCACCACTGCCCAAGATGATGGATTGCCTCCAGTGATAGTGGGCATGAATGTGTTGCGGAACTGCTGTGAGGAGCTCGTAGCAGCACTCCAAGGAGAGTTTCAAACTGACAAGCTCCAGGAGAAACAAGGCCTTCAACCTGGGATAGCCAAACAAAAGGGAAGAATGATAACAGAATTATCTGTAAGAGAGGAACATGAAAAAAATAAGGCTAGCCAAATAATGATAGAAATGCCCATCTCCAGTGTCCAGATTATCCGAAAGAATGCTTCAATGTTAGGCATGAATAATATAGCATCCAGTTCTAGAAACTGTGAGCAACCTATTCAAGGAACCAGTTTTGACCACCTGCAAGATAAAAGTCAGATGATAAGACACCTCAAAGCCTTACTGAAGATTGGGAAATACCTGACCAAGCGACAAAGGCAAGAATCCTCGCCAGAACTCCTGAAGTTGTTGAGACAGCGAGAAAGGCTGTTTGAAGAGAAAGGACAGTTGGTTCGATGTAGTGTGGATCCTAATACTCATTATAGGATCAGTCAACTTGTAATTCCAAGACAAAGTGCTTGTTATGTGCTTGAAGAATATCACGACAAGTCAGGTCACCCTGGGTGCAAAAGGATGGAAACAAGCATCTGGAAAAAGTTCTTTTGGGTTGAAATGAGGGAAGACATCAAGAGATGGTGCCGAAACTGTCCAACCTGTTCTGTAAGAAGAACCTTGCTGCCTCTTTCTCTCCAGAATCCATTGTCCCAAACCAGCTGTGATACTGAATCCCAAGATGGAATGGAAGAGGCTCATAAAATGTATTTACAGCAGACTAAGGTGGTTTGTCACCGACAAGGAGGCAAGAAGACTAGGGCTTGCAAAACAGAAAACCACCATAGTCAGCTGCAGTTTTGTACAGCATGTCCCAAAGACAGTTTAGAAAGAGTTCAATACTCATCCATGGCAGGGGGGTTGAGGTTTCCTAGACAAACTTTTCAAGACCATATACTGTCCAGATTTCAACCGATTGCTCCAGGAGCATGTGTTAATGTACTATAGCACAAAAGGAATTATACCTATCAGATACTGATGTTAAAAATGTTGATAAATGTTAATGTTTCAGACATAATCTGTGTTCACTAATGAATGTGACTGGATATAGTGAGAAGTTTATATAGGGATAAAACCAAAATGCGTGAGGACACGCATGTTTTGGGGGGGGGGGGGCACGTGTGATATCCCATAACAACAAGGACATTTTTGACAACAGTGTAGTTGCCTGTGCCATTTTAAATAAAGTTTATTTAAAAGAAAATTGAACAGCAGTTTGAGAAGTCAGTTGGAGCCATGGTGAGGAAAGAGCTGGCGACGCCATTACGCAGAGATGAGCAGCTGAGAGAGGGGAGACAAATAAGCTGAAAATTGCATGAGAGAGTAAGCAGTAGTGCAAAATACAGCAGTGGAAGTGCAGCAATTAACAAGTAAGAACGCCATGACACTCTCAGCCAAGAGAGTGCACAGCAAGTGTCAGAGACAGGAGAGTATAAAGCCTTTATACCAATGCTGACTGGCCTACATCTGAGGGGAAACTGCCTCAGAAACATCTATTGACTGGGTGAGATAAATCCATATTTATACTGAAACCTACTCCACTGCAAAGGACATTATCCTATATTTACTATACCTATGCAGCGATTTACATGGGAAGCAGCTCCAGTTTGTTTTAAACAATCATCTTTACTACACAGAGCTACAATATTTTGTTCACAGCTAAAGGAGACAATAGCTGCATATAACTATGTAACAACATAACCGGGCCCCAACGTGCACATAGAGACTCCCTGCAGTGACACCAATGTTATCTGGGACTTAAATATTGTCTGCATAAGTTGATTTCTATTACTAAGCAACATAGTATTAATCTCAGATTTAGTTATATTACCATTTGTGTAATGACTTAAAGTGTATATGGTGTCTGTGTTTAAGTTGCTTGAATCAAATCTTTCCCTTCCCTACTGTAATCAGTTCCTTTTCTGAGTTATGTGGTAAACCATTTATTCTTTCATACAAAGCCCTGCCTGCCTTTCTTTGTGTCTGGGGAAACCTTGCCTCTCTGCCAGGAATAGAGAAGAGCTGCTGCTGAAGGAGGAATAGTCCATCAAGGTATCCCTGACCTGTTCCACATAGTTTACACACTTGTTATACCGGGGTGTTACATTGTGTGTGACTGACCTTAGGAAGAAACCGGAGCCTCCGCTGCAGTGACCCAGCAACCAGGGCACGGGAGTATACAGTGCCGCTGGGAGTGATGAAGCTGCAGTAAAGATGTCTATTAGACCTAGCCTGCTGCAGCCCTTGTAGATTCTCATAAAAAAAGTTCTTCTTTTCTTGTCAAAATTAATAGCTAAGAATAGGCTGCTTGAGGCAGGCCCCTGTTAAGTGGCCTGCTACTGAAGGCAACAACTACAAACTGAGCTCCCTGTTCATGGAAGCGGGGTTATAGAGGAGAATGCGCTGAGCATCTTGGGAACAGTCAAAAGCTTTGAGCCGGTTGGTGCCTCAGATCAAGATCCTACTCTACACCCCAATGTGAATCCTTGTGGAGTCCAGTGTACCCCACAGAAGAAATTAATGTGTCACACCCATTGGCAGCAACCTTAGAATAGCTGCTGACGGGCACAATTGAGAAAGGAAGGGGGGGGGGACATTTGAATCCAGCACATAGATGCAATTCAAATATGTAATTTGAACCTTCCTATTTTAAAATATAATGGATGAACCTCACCCTGTGAGAACAATCTTCATGATATAGAGATCTCATATGCAAAATAAGTATGAGTTGGGATAGGGCTGGGGAGGGTGGCTGCTCGGGCAGCCCCTCCCCCGTCAAGTTAAGGAGATTCAACTGAGGAAGCACAAGGGAACTCTCGTCTGGGGACAACAACTGCAGGGAGACCACATCTTTTCAGATGAACATGGGAGGGCGGAAGGCTGCCTAATACTGAAGCACCATCAAATATCAAACCATATGCAATAACTAGTACAAGCATTCCTGGGGGAAGGTCTGCAGGAGACGAATTTGCATACGGTGATGTCATCCAAGCAGTGGGCCAAAGTTGGCTGGAACCCTCATCTGCATATGAAAAGAGAAAAGGGTTATGCAGGGCATGGCGGCCTTTTGCGGCGCTTGGATGACCCCTAGTTCGCATTAAACACCTCCACCCTCCTTCGGTGTGGGGCTCATGTTGACTATGCCCCAGCCCCTGAAGCATTCAAGCTGATTTCTTGCAGCAGCTGGGCACTGTAACAGCTCCAGAGCTGCTCTGTAAGGCAAATAAAAGGGTGTGGGCCCTGCAGCACTACCTGTAGTTCGCATTGTGCGTTGGAAGGCACAAAGTAATCAGACGGGAGAAGTCAGGATAGTGCGCAAGGGCATAGAAGGGAGCGGCTCAAGAAAAGAGAAGTGGAAACAGACAGCAAACTAGGCTGGAGAGAGACCTGAGACAAAGAGATCTGAATTATACGAGAGCCGACCAGGGGAAACACAAATTATGCAGTCAAGTTTCCCACATTTGGGGAAATCGCAGGGGCAGCACAGCCAGAGTGCAATGGGTGAGCCTTGCCCTGGGAGAAGCACCTTCAAGATCATAGTATCTCACCTGGCAGGTAAGTAGGAGTTGGGCTAGAGCTGGGGAGGGTCGCTGCTCGGGCACCCCCCTGTCAAGTGAAGGAGATCCAACTGAGGCAGCACAATGGAACTCTCGAAAGAAGAACAAGGCTAGAGGAAGATCTGAGACAAAGAAATCTGACTTTTACCAGAGCTGACCAGCGGAAAACACAAACACAGTCCCCCACTACCACAAATAATGCAGGCGAGTTTCCCACATTTGGGGAAATCACAGGGGTCAGCATACCCAGAATGCAATGAATGAACCTCACCCTGGGTGAACAATCTTCATGACCATGGTGTCTCCTATGCAAAATAAGTATGATTTGGGATAGGGCTGGGGAGGGCCGCTGCTCAGGCACATCTCTGTCAAGTAAAGTTAATTCAACTGAGGCAGCACAAGGGAACTCTCATCTGGGGACAACAACTGCAGGGAGAACACATATTTTCAGATGAACATGGGAGGGCAGAAGGCTGCCTAATACTGAAGCACCCCCAAACAACAAACCAAATGCAACAACTAGTGCAAGCATTCCTGGGGGAAGGCCTGCAGCAGATGGATTTGCATATGGTGATGTTATCCAAGCAGTGGGTCAAAGTTGGCTTCAACCCTCATCTGCATATGAAAAGAGAAAAGGGGCGTGCAGGACATGGCGGCCTTTTGCGCTGCTTGGATGACCCCTAGATCGCATTAAACACCCCCACCCTCCTTTGGTGTGGGGCTCATGTTGGCCATGCCCCATCCCATGAAGCATTCAAGCTGATTTCTTGCAGCAGCTGGGCACTGTAACAGCTCCAGAGCTGCTCTGTAAGGCAAGTAAAAGGGTGTGGGCCCTGCAGCACTACCTGTAGTTTGCATTGTGCATTGGAAGGCACAAAGTAAGCAGACGGGAGGAGAAGTCAGGATAGTGCACAAGGGTATAGAAGGGAGGGGCTCAAGAAAAGAGAAGTGGAAACAGACAGCAAACTAGGCTGGAGAGAGACCTGAGACAAAGAGATCTGAATTATACGAGAGCCGACCAGGGGAAACACAAATTATGCAGTCAAGTTTCCCACATTTGGGGAAATTGCAGGGGCAGCACACCCAGAGTGCAATGGGTGAGCCTTGCCCTGGGAGAAGCACCTTCATGATCATAGTATCTCACCTGGCAGGTAAGTAGGAGTTGGGCTAGAGCTGGGGAGGGTCGCTGCTCGGACACCCCCCTGTCAAGTGAAGGAGATCCAACTGAGGCAGCACAAAGGAACTCTCGAAAGAAGAACAAGGCTAGAGGAAGATCTGAGACAAAGAAATCTGACTTTTACCAGAGCTGACCAGAGGAAAGCACAAACACAGTCCACCACTACCACAAATAATGCAGTCGAGTTTCCCACATTTGGGGAAATCACAGGGGTCAGCATACCCAGAGTGCAATGAATGAACCGCACCCTGGGAGAACAATCTTCATAACAATGGTATCTCCTATGCTTCATCTACACGTTATAGCCCTGCATTTTCCAATGCCTAGCTCTTTGCAAAAGAGAGATATTGGCAAGGAAAAGCTGTATTGTACCTTTGCATTTTTCTCCCAAACGAAGGACACTAGAATGAAAATTTTAAAGCCTCCTGTTAGTGCTTCATCTACACGTTATAGCCCTGAATTTTCCAATGCCTAGCTCTTTGCAAAAGAGAGATATCGGCAAGGAAAAGCTGTATTGTACCTTTGCATTTTTCTCCCAAACGAAAGACACTAGAATGAAAATTTTAAAGCCTCCTGTTAGTGCTTCATCTACACGTTATAGC
Organism: Pseudophryne corroboree; assembly: GCF_028390025.1. Taxonomy (NCBI): domain Eukaryota; kingdom Metazoa; phylum Chordata; class Amphibia; order Anura; family Myobatrachidae; genus Pseudophryne; species Pseudophryne corroboree. The sequence continues at coordinate 13,381 of NW_026970385.1, forward strand.
CCTGAATTTTCCAATGCCTATCTCTTTGCAAAAGAGAGATATCGGCAAGGAAAAGCTTTATTGTACCTTTGCATTTTTCTCCCAAATGAAGGACACTAGAATTAAAATTTTAAAGCCTCCTATTAGTGTTTCATCTACACGTTATAGCCCTGAATTTTCCAAAGCCTATCTCTTTGCAAAAGAGAGATATCGGCAAGGAAAAGCTGTATTTTACCTTTGCATTTTTCTCCCAAACGAAGGACACTAGAATGAAAATTTTAAAGCCTCCTGTTAGTGCTTCATCTACACGTTTTAGCCCAGAATTTTCCAATGCCTATCTCTTTGCAAAAGAGAGATATCGGCAAGGAAAAGCATTATTGTACCTTTGCATTTTTCTACCAAACGAAGGACACTAGAATGAAAATTTAAAAGCCTCCTGTTAGTGCTTCATCTACACGGTATAGCCCTGAATTTTCCAATGCCTAGCTCTTTGCAAAAGAGAGATATTGGCAAGGAAAAGCTGTATTGTACCTTTGCATTTTTCTCCCAAACGAAGGACACTAGAATGAAAATTTTAAAGCCTCCTGTTAGTGCTTCATCTACACGTTATAGCCCTGAATTTTCCAATGCCTATCTCTTTGCAAAAGAGAGATATCGGCAAGGAAAAACTGTATTGTACCTTTGCATTTTTCTCCCAAACGAAAGACACTAGAATGAAAATTTTAAAGCCTCCTGTTAGTGCTTCATCTACACGTTATAGCCCTGCATTTTCCAATGCCTATCTCTTTGCAAAAGAGAGATATCGGCAAGGAAAAGCAGCATTGTACCTTTGCATTTTTCTCCCAAACGAAAGACACTAGAATGAAAATTGTAAAGCCTCCTGTTAGTGCTTCATCTACACGTTATAGCCCTGCATTTTCCAATGCCTAGCTCTTTGCAAAAGAGAGATATTGGCAAGGAAAAGCTGTATTGTACCTTTGCATTTTTCTCCCAAACGAAGGACACTAGAATGAAAATTTTAAAGCCTCCTGTTAGTGCTTCATCTACACGTTATAGCCCTGAATTTTCCAATGCCTATCTCTTTGCAAAAGAGAGATATCGGCAAGGAAAAACTGTATTGTACCTTTGCATTTTTCTCCCAAACGAAAGACACTAGAATGAAAATTTTAAAGCCTACTGTTAGTGCTTCATCTACACGTTAATGCCCTGAATTTTCCAATGCCTAGCTCTTTGCAAAAGAGAGATATCGGCAAGGAAAAGCTGTATTGTACCTTTGCATTTTTCTCCCAAAAGAAGGACACTAGAATGAAAATTTTAAAGCCTCCTATTAGTGCTTCATCTACACGTTATAGCCCTGAATTTTCCAATGCCTATCTCTTTGCAAAAGAGAGATATCGGCAAGGAAAAGCTGTATTGTACCTTTGCATTTTTCTCCCAAACGAAGGACACTAGAATGAAAATTTTTAAGCCTCCTGTTAGTGCTTCATCTACACGTTATAGCCCTGAATTTTCCAATGCCTATCTCTTTGCAAAAGAGAGATATCGGCAAGGAAAAGCAGCATTGTATCTTGGCATTTTTCTCCCGAACGAAAGACACTAGAATGAAAATTGTAAAGCCTCCTGTTAGTGCTTCATCTACACGTTATAGCCCTGCATTTTCCAATGCCTAGCTCTTTGCAAAAGAGAGATATTGGCAAGGAAAAGCTGTATTGTACCTTTGCATTTTTCTCCCAAACGAAAGACACTAGAATGAAAATTTTAAAGCCTCCTTCATCTACACGTTATAGCCCTGAATTTTCCAATGCTTATCTCTTTGCAAAAGAGAGATATCGGCAAGGAAAAGCAGCATTGTACTTTTGCATTTTTCTCCCAAACGAAAGACACTAGAATGAAAATTTTAAAGCCTCCTGTTAGGCCATCATCTACACGACATAGCCCTGAATTTTCCAATGCGCAGCTCTTTGCAAAAGAGAGATATTGGCAAGGAAAAGCTGTCTTGTACCTTTGCATTTTTCTCCCAAACGAAGGACACTAGAAAGAAAATTTTAAAGCCTCCTGTTAGGCCATCATCTACACGACATAGCCCTGAATTTTCCAATGCGCAGCTCTTTGCAAAAGAGAGATATTTGCAAGGAAAAGCTGTCTTGTACCATTGCATTTTTCTCCCAAACGAAGGACACTAGAAAGAACATTTTAAAGCCTCCTGTTAGGCCATCATCTACACGACATAGCCCTGAATTTTCCAATGCGCAGCTCTTTGCAAAAGAGAGATATTGGCAAGGAAAAGCTGTCTTGTACCTTTGCATTTTTCTCCCAAACGAAGGTCACTAGAAAGAAAATTTTAAAGCCTCCTGTTAGGCCATAAACTACACGACATAGCCCTGAATTTTCCAATGCGCAGCTCTTTGCAAAAGAGAGATATTGGCAAGGAAAAGCTGTCTTGTACCATTGCATTTTTCTCCCAAACGAAGGACACTAGAAAGAACATTTTAAAGCCTCCTGTTAGGCCATCATCTACACGACATAGCCCTGAATTTTCCAATGCGCAGCTCTTTGCAAAAGAGAGATATTGGCAAGGAAAAGCTGTCTTGTACCTTTGCATTTTTCTCCCAAACGAAGGTCACTAGAAAGAAAATGTTAAAGCCTCCTGTTAGGCCATCATCTACACGACATAGCCCTGAATTTTCCAATGCGTAGCTCTTTGCAAAAGAGAGATATTGGCAAGGAAAAGCTGTCTTGTACCTTTGCATTTTTCTCCCAAACGAAGGACACTAGAAAGAAAATTTTAAAGCCTCCTGTTAGGCCATCATCTACACGACATAGCCCTGAATTTTCCAATGCGTAGCTCTTTGCAAAAGAGAGATATTGGCAAGGAAAAGCTGTCTTGTACCTTTGCATTTTTCTCCCAAACGAAGGACACTAGAAAGAAAATTTTAAAGCCTCCTGTTAGGCCATCATCTACACGACATAGCCCTGAATTTTCCAATGCGCAGCTCTTTGCAAAAGAGAGATATTGGCAAGGAAAAGCTGTCTTGTACCATTGCATTTTTCTCCCAAACGAAGGACACTAGAAAGAAAATTTTAAAGCCTCCTGTTAGGCCATCATCTACACGACATAGCCCTGAATTTTCCAATGCGTAGCTCTTTGCAAAAGAGAGATATTGGCAAGGAAAAGCTGTCTTGTACCTTTGCATTTTTCTCCCAAACGAAGGACACTAGAAAGAAAATTTTAAAGCCTCCTGTTAGGACATCATCTACACGACATAGCCCTGAATTTTCCAATGCGCAGCTCTTTGCAAAAGAGAGATATTGGCAAGGAAAAGCTGTCTTGTACCTTTGCATTTTTCTCCCAAACGAAGGACACTAGAAAGAAAATTTTAAAGCCTCCTGTTAGGCCATCATCTACACGACATAGCCCTGAATTTTCCAATGCGCAGCTCTTTGCAAAAGAGAGATATTTGCAAGGAAAAGCTGTCTTGTACCATTGCATTTTTCTCCCAAACGAAGGACACTAGAAAGAACATTTTAAAGCCTCCTGTTAGGCCATCATCTACACGACATAGCCCTGAATTTTCCAATGCGCAGCTCTTTGCAAAAGAGAGATATTGGCAAGGAAAAGCTGTCTTGTACCTTTGCATTTTTCTCCCAAACGAAGGTCACTAGAAAGAAAATTTTAAAGCCTCCTGTTAGGCCATAAACTACACGACATAGCCCTGAATTTTCCAATGCGCAGCTCTTTGCAAAAGAGAGATATTGGCAAGGAAAAGCTGTCTTGTACCATTGCATTTTTCTCCCAAACGAAGGACACTAGAAAGAACATTTTAAAGCCTCCTGTTAGGCCATCATCTACACGACATAGCCCTGAATTTTCCAATGCGCAGCTCTTTGCAAAAGAGAGATATTGGCAAGGAAAAGCTGTCTTGTACCTTTGCATTTTTCTCCCAAACGAAGGTCACTAGAAAGAAAATTTTAAAGCCTCCTGTTAGGCCATCATCTACACGACATAGCCCTGAATTTTCCAATGCGTAGCTCTTTGCAAAAGAGAGATATTGGCAAGGAAAAGCTGTCTTGTACCTTTGCATTTTTCTCCCAAACGAAGGACACTAGAAAGAAAATTTTAAAGCCTCCTGTTAGGCCATCATCTACACGACATAGCCCTGAATTTTCCAATGCGTAGCTCTTTGCAAAAGAGAGATATTGGCAAGGAAAAGCTGTCTTGTACCTTTGCATTTTTCTCCCAAACGAAGGACACTAGAAAGAAAATTTTAAAGCCTCCTGTTAGGCCATCATCTACACGACATAGCCCTGAATTTTCCAATGCGCAGCTCTTTGCAAAAGAGAGATATTGGCAAGGAAAAGCTGTCTTGTACCATTGCATTTTTCTCCCAAACGAAGGACACTAGAAAGAAAATTTTAAAGCCTCCTGTTAGGCCATCATCTACACGACATAGCCCTGAATTTTCCAATGCGTAGCTCTTTGCAAAAGAGAGATATTGGCAAGGAAAAGCTGTCTTGTACCTTTGCATTTTTCTCCCAAACGAAGGACACTAGAAAGAAAATTTTAAAGCCTCCTGTTAGGACATCATCTACACGACATAGCCCTGAATTTTCCAATCCGTAGCTCTTTGCAAAAGAGAGATATTGGCAAGGAAAAGCTGTCTTGTACCTTTGCATTTTTCTCCCAAACGAAGGACACTAGAAAGAAAATTTTAAAGCCTCCTGTTAGGCCATCATCTACACGACATAGCCCTGAATTTTCCAATGCGCAGCTCTTGGCAAGGAAAAGCTGTCTTGTACCATTGCATTTTTCTCCCAAACGAAGGACACTAGAAAGAAAATTTTAAAGCCTCCTGTTAGGCCATCATCTACACGACATAGCCCTTAATTTTCCAATGCGTAGCTCTTTGCAAAAGATAGATATTGGCAAGGAAAAGCTGTCTTGTACCTTTGCATTTTTCTCCCAAACGAAGGACACTAGAAAGAAAATTTTAAAGCCTCCTGTTAGGCCATCATCTACACGACATAGCCCTGAATTTTCCAATGCGCAGCTCTTTGCAAAAGAGAGATATTGGCAAGGAAAAGCTGTCTTGTACCATTGCATTTTTCTCCCAAACGAAGGACACTAGAAAGAACATTTTAAAGCCTCCTGTTAGGCCATCATCGACACGACATAGCCCTGAATTTTCCAATGCGCAGCTCTTTGCAAAAGAGAGATATTGGCAAGGAAAAGCTGTCTTGTACCTTTGCATTTTTCTCCCAAACGAAGGTCACTAGAAAGAAAATTTTAAAGCCTCCTGTTAGGCCATCATCTACACGACATAGCCCTGAATTTTCCAATGCGCAGCTCTTTGCAAAAGAGAGATATTGGCAAGGAAAAGCTGTCTTGTACCTTTGCATTTTTCTCCCAAACGAAGGACACTAGAAAGAAAATTTTAAAGCCTCCTGTTAGGCCATCATCTACACGACATAACCCTGAATTTTCCAATGCGCAGCTCTTTGCAAAAGAGAGATATTGGCAAGGAAAAGCTGTCTTGTTCCATTGCATTTTTCTCCCAAACGAAGGACACTAGAAAGAACATTTTAAAGCCTCCTGTTAGGCCATCATCTACACGACATAGCCCTGAATTTTCCAATGCGCAGCTCTTTGCAAAAGAGAGATATTGGCAAGGAAAAGCTGTCTTGTACCTTTGCATTTTTCTCCCAAACGAAGGTCACTAGAAAGAAAATTTTAAAGCCTCCTGTTAGGCCATCATCTACACGACATAGCCCTGAATTTTCCAATGCGCAGCTCTTTGCAAAAGAGAGATATTGGCAAGGAAAAGCTGTCTTGTACCATTGCATTTTTCTCCCAAACGAAGGGCACTAGAACGAAAATTTTAAAGCCTCCTGTTAGGCCATCATCTACACGACATAGCCCTGAATTTTCCAATGCGCAGCTCTTTGCAAAAGAGAGATATTGGCAAGGAAAAGCTGTCTTGTACCTTTGCATTTTTCTCCCAAACGAAGGTCACTAGAAAGAAAATTTTAAAGCCTCCTGTTAGGCCATCATCTACACGACATAGCCCTGAATTTTCCAATGCGCAGCTCTTTGCAAAAGAGAGATATTGGCAAGGAAAAGCTGTCTTGTACCATTGCATTTTTCTCCCAAACGAAGGACACTAGAAAGAAAATTTTAAAGCCTCCTGTTATGCCATCATCTACACGACATAGCCCTGAATTTTCCAATGCGCAGCTCTTTGCAAAAGAGAGATATTGGCAAGGAAAAGCTGTCTTGTACCTTTGCATTTTTCTCCCAAACGAAGGACACTAGAAAGAAAATTTTAAAGCCTCCTGTTAGGCCATCATCTACACGACATAGCCCTGAATTTTCCAATGCGCAGCTCTTTGCAAAAGAGAGATATTGGCAAGGAAAAGCTGTCTTGTACCATTGCATTTTTCTCCCAAACGAAGGACACTAGAAAGAAAATTTTAAAGCCTCCTTTTAGGCCATCATCTACACGACATAGCCCTGAATTTTCCAATGCGCAGCTCTTTGCAAAAGAGAGATATTGGCAAGGAAAAGCTGTCTTGTACCATTGCATTTTTCTCCCAAACGAAGGACACTAGAAAGAACATTTTAAAGCCTCCTGTTAGGCCATCATCTACACGACATAGCCCTGAATTTTCCAATGCGCAGCTCTTTGCAAAAGAGAGATATTGGCAAGGAAAAGCTGTCTTGTACCATTGCATTTTTCTCCCAAACGAAGGACACTAGAAAGAACATTTTAAAGCCTCCTGTTAGGCCATCATCTACACGACATAGCCCTGAATTTTCCAATGCGCAGCTCTTTGCAAAAGAGAGATATTGGCAAGGAAAAGCTGTCTTGTACCTTTGCATTTTTCTCCCAAACGAAGGACACTAGAAAGAAAATTTTAAAGCCTACTGTTAGGCCATCATCTACACGACATAGCCCTGAATTTTCCAATGCGCAGCTCTTTGCAAAAGAGAGATATTGGCAAGGAAAAGCTGTCTTGTACCTTTGCATTTTTCTCCCAAACGAAGGTCACTAGAAAGAAAATTGTAAAGCCTCCTGTTAGGCCATCATCTACACGACATAGCCCTGAATTTTCCAATGCGCAGCTCTTTGCAAAAGAGAGATATTGGCAAGGAAAAGCTGTCTTGTACCATTGCATTTTTCTCCCAAACGAAGGACACTAGAAAGAATATTTTAAAGCCTCCTGTTAGGCCATCATCTACACTACATAGCCCTGAATTTTCCAATGCGCAGCTCTTTGCAAAAGAGAGATATTGGCAAGGAAAAGCTGTCTTGTACCTTTGCATTTTTCTACCAAACGAAGGTCACTAGAAAGAACATTTTAAAGCCCCCTGTTAGGCCATCATCTACACGACATAGCCCTGAATTTTCCAATGCGTAGCTCTTTGCAAAATAGAGATATTGGCAAGGAAAAGCTGTCTTGTACCTTTGCATTTTTCTCCCAAACGAAGGACACTAGAAAGAAAATTTTAAAGCCTCCTGTTAGGCCATCATCTACACGACATAGCCCTGAATTTTCCAATGCGCAGCTCTTTGCAAAAGACAGATATTGGCAAGGAAAAGCTGTCTTGTACCATTGCATTTTTCTCACAAACGAAGGGCACTAGAAAGAAAATTTTAAAGCCTCCTGTTAGGCCATCATCTACACGACATAGCCCTGAATTTTCCAATGCGCAGCTCTTTGCAAAAGAGAGATATTGGCAAGGAAAAGCTGTCTTGTACCTTTGCATTTTTCTCCCAAACGAAGGTCACTAGAAAGAAAATTTTAAAGCCTCCTGTTAGGCCATCATCTACACGACATAGCCCTGAATTTTCCAATGCGCAGCTCTTTGCAAAAGAGAGATATTGGCAAGGAAAAGCTGTCTTGTACCTTTGCATTTTTCTCCCAAACGAAGGTCACTAGAAAGAAAATTTTAAAGCCTCCTGTTAGGCCATCATCTACACGACATAGCCCTGAATTTTCCAATGCGCAGCTCTTTGCAAAAGAGAGATATTGGCAAGGAAAAGCTGTCTTGTACCATTGCATTTTTCTCCCAAACGAAGGACACTAGAAAGAAAATTTTAAAGCCTCCTGTTAGGCCATCATCTACACGACATAGCCCTGAATTTTCCAATGCGCAGCTCTTTGCAAAAGAGAGATATTGGCAAGGAAAAGCTGTCTTGTACCATTGCATTTTTCTCCCAAACGAAGGACACTAGAAAGAAAATTTTAAAGCCTCCTGTTAGGCCATCATCTACACGACATAGCCCTGAATTTTCCAATGCGCAGCTCTTTGCAAAAGAGAGATATTGGCAAGGAAAAGCTGTCTTGTACCATTGCATTTTTCTCCCAAACGAAGGACACTAGAAAGAAAATTTTAAAGCCTCCTGTTAGGCCATCATCTACACGACATAGCCCTGAATTTTCCAATGCGCAGCTCTTTGCAAAAGAGAGATATTGGCAAGGAAAAGCTGTCTTGTACCTTTGCATTTTTCTCCCAAACGAAGGACACTAGAAAGAAAATTTTAAAGCCTCCTGTTAGGCCATCATCTACACGACATAGCCCTGAATTTTCCAATGCGCAGCTCTTTGCAAAAGAGAGATATTGGCAAGGAAAAGCTGTCTTGTACCTTTGCATTTTTCTCCCAAACGAAGGTCACTAGAAAGAAAATTTTAAAGCCTCCTGTTAGGCCATCATCTACACGACATAGCCCTGAATTTTCCAATGCGCAGCTCTTTGCAAAAGAGAGATATTGGCAAGGAAAAGCTGTCTTGTACCATTGCATTTTTCTCCCAAACGAAGGACACTAGAAAGAAAATTTTAAAGCCTCCTGTTAGGCCATCATCTACACGACATAGCCCTGAATTTTCCAATGCGCAGCTCTTTGCAAAAGAGAGATATTGGCAAGGAAAAGCTGTCTTGTACCATTGCATTTTTCTCCCAAACGAAGGACACTAGAAAGAACATTTTAAAGCCTCCTGTTAGGCCATCATCTACACGACATAGCCCTGAATTTTCCAATGCGCAGCTCTTTGCAAAAGAGAGATATTGGCAAGGAAAAGCTGTCTTGTACCTTTGCATTTTTCTCCCAAACGAAGGTCACTAGAAAGAAAATTTTAAAGCCTCCTGTTAGGCCATCATCTACACGACATAGCCCTGAATTTTCCAATGCGCAGCTCTTTGCAAAAGAGAGATATTGGCAAGGAAAAGCTGTCTTGTACCATTGCATTTTTCTCCCAAACGAAGGACACTAGAAAGAAAATTTTAAAGCCTCCTGTTAGGCCATCATCTACACGACATAGCCCTGAATTTTCCAATGCGCAGCTCTTTGCAAAAGAGAGATATTGGCAAGGAAAAGCTGTCTTGTACCATTGCATTTTTCTCCCAAACGAAGGACACTAGAAAGAACATTTTAAAGCCTCCTGTTAGGCCATCATCTACACGACATAGCCCTGAATTTTCCAATGCGCAGCTCTTTGCAAAAGAGAGATATTGGCAAGGAAAAGCTGTCTTGTACCTTTGCATTTTTCTCCCAAACGAAGGACACTAGAAAGAAAATTTTAAAGCCTACTGTTAGGCCATCATCTACACGACATAGCCCTGAATTTTCCAATGCGCAGCTCTTTGCAAAAGAGAGATATTGGCAAGGAAAAGCTGTCTTGTACCTTTGCATTTTTCTCCCAAACGAAGGTCACTAGAAAGAAAATTTTAAAGCCTCCTGTTAGGCCATCATCTACACGACATAGCCCTGAATTTTCCAATGCGCAGCTCTTTGCAAAAGAGAGATATTGGCAAGGAAAAGCTGTCTTGTACCATTGCATTTTTCTCCCAAACGAAGGACACTAGAAAGAATATTTTAAAGCCTCCTGTTAGGCCATCATCTACACGACATAGCCCTGAATTTTCCAATGCGCAGCTCTTTGCAAAAGAGAGATATTGGCAAGGAAAAGCTGTCTTGTACCTTTGCATTTTTCTACCAAACGAAGGTCACTAGAAAGAAAATTTTAAAGCCTCCTGTTAGGCCATCATCTACACGACATAGCCCTGAATTTTCCAATGCGTAGCTCTTTGCAAAAGAGAGATATTGGCAAGGAAAAGCTGTCTTGTACCTTTGCATTTTTCTCCCAAACGAAGGTCACTAGAAAGAAAATTTTAAAGCCTCCTGTTAGGCCATCATCTACACGACATAGCCCTGAATTTTCCAATGCGCAGCTCTTTGCAAAAGAGAGATATTGGCAAGGAAAAGCTGTCTTGTACCATTGCATTTTTCTCCCAAACGAAGGACACTAGAAAGAAAATTTTAAAGCCTCCTGTTATGCCATCATCTACACGACATAGCCCTGAATTTTCCAATGCGCAGCTCTTTGCAAAAGAGAGATATTGGCAAGGAAAAGCTGTCTTGTACCTTTGCATTTTTCTCCCAAACGAAGGACACTAGAAAGAAAATTTTAAAGCCTCCTGTTAGGCCATCATCTACACGACATAGCCCTGAATTTTCCAATGCGCAGCTCTTTGCAAAAGAGAGATATTGGCAAGGAAAAGCTGTCTTGTACCATTGCATTTTTCTCCCAAACGAAGGACACTAGAAAGAAAATTTTAAAGCCTCCTTTTAGGCCATCATCTACACGACATAGCCCTGAATTTTCCAATGCGCAGCTCTTTGCAAAAGAGAGATATTGGCAAGGAAAAGCTGTCTTGTACCATTGCATTTTTCTCCCAAACGAAGGACACTAGAAAGAAAATTTTAAAGCCTCCTGTTAGGCCATCATCTACACGACATAGCCCTGAATTTTCCAATGCGCAGCTCTTTGCAAAAGAGAGATATTGGCAAGGAAAAGCTGTCTTGTACCTTTGCATTTTTCTCCCAAACGAAGGACACTAGAAAGAAAATTTTAAAGCCTACTGTTAGGCCATCATCTACACGACATAGCCCTGAATTTTCCAATGCGCAGCTCTTTGCAAAAGAGAGATATTGGCAAGGAAAAGCTGTCTTGTACCTTTGCATTTTTCTCCCAAACGAAGGTCACTAGAAAGAAAATTTTAAAGCCTCCTGTTAGGCCATCATCTACACGACATAGCCCTGAATTTTCCAATGCGCAGCTCTTTGCAAAAGAGAGATATTGGCAAGGAAAAGCTGTCTTGTACCTTTGCATTTTTCTCCCAAACGAAGGACACTAGAAAGAAAATTTTAAAGCCTCCTGTTATGCCATCATCTACACGACATAGCCCTGAATTTTCCAATGCGCAGCTCTTTGCAAAAGAGAGATATTGGCAAGGAAAAGCTGTCTTGTACCTTTGCATTTTTCTCCCAAACGAAGGACACTAGAAAGAAAATTTTAAAGCCTCCTGTTAGGCCATCATCTACACGACATAGCCCTGAATTTTCCAATGCGCAGCTCTTTGCAAAAGAGAGATATTGGCAAGGAAAAGCTGTCTTGTACCATTGCATTTTTCTCCCAAACGAAGGACACTAGAAAGAACATTTTAAAGCCTCCTGTTAGGCCATCATCTACACGACATAGCCCTGAATTTTCCAATGCGCAGCTCTTTGCAAAAGAGAGATATTGGCAAGGAAAAGCTGTCTTGTACCTTTGCATTTTTCTCCCAAACGAAGGACACTAGAAAGAAAATTTTAAAGCCTACTGTTAGGCCATCATCTACACGACATAGCCCTGAATTTTCCAATGCGCAGCTCTTTGCAAAAGAGAGATATTGGCAAGGAAAAGCTGTCTTGTACCTTTGCATTTTTCTCCCAAACGAAGGTCACTAGAAAGAAAATTGTAAAGCCTCCTGTTAGGCCATCATCTACACGACATAGCCCTGAATTTTCCAATGCGCAGCTCTTTGCAAAAGAGAGATATTGGCAAGGAAAAGCTGTCTTGTACCATTGCATTTTTCTCCCAAACGAAGGACACTAGAAAGAATATTTTAAAGCCTCCTGTTAGGCCATCATCTACACGACATAGCCCTGAATTTTCCAATGCGCAGCTCTTTGCAAAAGAGAGATATTGGCAAGGAAAAGCTGTCTTGTACCATTGCATTTTTCTCCCAAACGAAGGGCACTAGAAAGAAAATTTTAAAGCCTCCTGTTAGGCCATCATCTACACGACATAGCCCTGAATTTTCCAATGCGCAGCTCTTTGCAAAAGAGAGATATTGGCAAGGAAAAGCTGTCTTGTACCTTTGCATTTTTCTCCCAAACGAAGGTCACTAGAAAGAAAATTTTAAAGCCTCCTGTTAGGCCATCATCTACACGACATAGCCCTGAATTTTCCAATGCGCAGCTCTTTGCAAAAGAGAGATATTGGCAAGGAAAAGCTGTCTTGTACCTTTGCATTTTTCTCCCAAACGAAGGTCACTAGAAAGAAAATTTTAAAGCCTCCTGTTAGGCCATCATCTACACGACATAGCCCTGAATTTTCCAATGCGCAGCTCTTTGCAAAAGAGAGATATTGGCAAGGAAAAGCTGTCTTGTACCATTGCATTTTTCTCCCAAACGAAGGACACTAGAAAGAAAATTTTAAAGCCTCCTTTTAGGCCATCATCTACACGACATAGCCCTGAATTTTCCAATGCGCAGCTCTTTGCAAAAGAGAGATATTGGCAAGGAAAAGCTGTCTTGTACCATTGCATTTTTCTCCCAAACGAAGGACACTAGAAAGAACATTTTAAAGCCTCCTGTTAGGCCATCATCTACACGACATAGCCCTGAATTTTCCAATGCGCAGCTCTTTGCAAAAGAGAGATATTGGCAAGGAAAAGCTGTCTTGTACCATTGCATTTTTCTCCCAAACGAAGGACACTAGAAAGAACATTTTAAAGCCTCCTGTTAGGCCATCATCTACACGACATAGCCCTGAATTTTCCAATGCGCAGCTCTTTGCAAAAGAGAGATATTGGCAAGGAAAAGCTGTCTTGTACCTTTGCATTTTTCTCCCAAACGAAGGACACTAGAAAGAAAATTTTAAAGCCTACTGTTAGGCCATCATCTACACGACATAGCCCTGAATTTTCCAATGCGCAGCTCTTTGCAAAAGAGAGATATTGGCAAGGAAAAGCTGTCTTGTACCTTTGCATTTTTCTCCCAAACGAAGGTCACTAGAAAGAAAATTGTAAAGCCTCCTGTTAGGCCATCATCTACACGACATAGCCCTGAATTTTCCAATGCGCAGCTCTTTGCAAAAGAGAGATATTGGCAAGGAAAAGCTGTCTTGTACCATTGCATTTTTCTCCCAAACGAAGGGCACTAGAAAGAAAATTTTAAAGCCTCCTGTTAGGCCATCATCTACACGACATAGCCCTGAATTTTCCAATGCGCAGCTCTTTGCAAAAGAGAGATATTGGCAAGGAAAAGCTGTCTTGTACCTTTGCATTTTTCTCCCAAACGAAGGTCACTAGAAAGAAAATTTTAAAGCCTCCTGTTAGGCCATCATCTACACGACATAGCCCTGAATTTTCCAATGCGCAGCTCTTTGCAAAAGAGAGATATTGGCAAGGAAAAGCTGTCTTGTACCTTTGCATTTTTCTCCCAAACGAAGGTCACTAGAAAGAAAATTTTAAAGCCTCCTGTTAGGCCATCATCTACACGACATAGCCCTGAATTTTCCAATGCGCAGCTCTTTGCAAAAGAGAGATATTGGCAAGGAAAAGCTGTCTTGTACCATTGCATTTTTCTCCCAAACGAAGGACACTAGAAAGAACATTTTAAAGCCTCCTGTTAGGCCATCATCTACACGACATAGCCCTGAATTTTCCAATGCGCAGCTCTTTGCAAAAGAGAGATATTGGCAAGGAAAAGCTGTCTTGTACCATTGCATTTTTCTCCCAAACGAAGGACACTAGAAAGAACATTTTAAAGCCTCCTGTTAGGCCATCATCTACACGACATAGCCCTGAATTTTCCAATGCGCAGCTCTTTGCAAAAGAGAGATATTGGCAAGGAAAAGCTGTCTTGTACCTTTGCATTTTTCTCCCAAACGAAGGACACTAGAAAGAAAATTTTAAAGCCTACTGTTAGGCCATCATCTACACGACATAGCCCTGAATTTTCCAATGCGCAGCTCTTTGCAAAAGAGAGATATTGGCAAGGAAAAGCTGTCTTGTACCTTTGCATTTTTCTCCCAAACGAAGGTCACTAGAAAGAAAATTGTAAAGCCTCCTGTTAGGCCATCATCTACACGACATAGCCCTGAATTTTCCAATGCGCAGCTCTTTGCAAAAGAGAGATATTGGCAAGGAAAAGCTGTCTTGTACCATTGCATTTTTCTCCCAAACGAAGGACACTAGAAAGAATATTTTAAAGCCTCCTGTTAGGCCATCATCTACACGACATAGCCCTGAATTTTCCAATGCGCAGCTCTTTGCAAAAGAGAGATATTGGCAAGGAAAAGCTGTCTTGTACCTTTGCATTTTTCTACCAAACGAAGGTCACTAGAAAGAACATTTTAAAGCCTCCTGTTAGGCCATCATCTACACGACATAGCCCTGAATTTTCCAATGCGTAGTTCTTTGCAAAAGAGAGATATTGGCAAGGAAAAGCTGTCTTGTACCTTTGCATTTTTCTCCCAAACGAAGGACACTAGAAAGAAAATTTTAAAGCCTCCTGTTAGGCCATCATCTACACGACATAGCCCTGAATTTTCCAATGCGCAGCTCTTTGCAAAAGACAGATATTGGCAAGGAAAAGCTGTCTTGTACCATTGCATTTTTCTCCCAAACGAAGGGCACTAGAAAGAAAATTTTAAAGCCTCCTGTTAGGTCATCATCTACACGACATAGCCCTGAATTTTCCAATGCGCAGCTCTTTGCAAAAGAGAGATATTGGCAAGGAAAAGCTGTCTTGTACCTTTGCATTTTTCTCCCAAACGAAGGTCACTAGAAAGAAAATTTTAAAGCCTCCTGTTAGGCCATCATCTACACGACATAGCCCTGAATTTTCCAATGCGCAGCTCTTTGCAAAAGAGAGATATTGGCAAGGAAAAGCTGTCTTGTACCATTGCATTTTTCTCCCAAACGAAGGGCACTAGAAAGAAAATTTTAAAGCCTCCTGTTAGGCCATCATCTACACGACATAGCCCTGAATTTTCCAATGCGCAGCTCTTTGCAAAAGAGAGATATTGGCAAGGAAAAGCTGTCTTGTACCTTTGCATTTTTCTCCCAAACGAAGGTCACTAGAAAGAAAATTTTGAAGCCTCCTGTTAGGCCATCATCTACACGACATAGCCCTGTATTTTCCAATGCGCAGCTCTTTGCAAAAGAGAGATATTGGCAAGGAAAAGCTGTCTTGTACCATTGCATTTTTCTTCCAAACGAAGGACACTAGAAAGAAAATTTTAAAGCCTCCTGTTAGGCCATCATCTACACGACATAGCCCTGAATTTTCCAATGCGCAGCTCTTTGCAAAAGAGAGATATTGGCAAGGAAAAGCTGTCTTGTACCTTTGCATTTTTCTCCCAAACGAAGGACACTAGAAAGAAAATTTTAAAGCCTCCTGTTAGGCCATCATCTACACGACATAGCCCTGAATTTTCCAATGCGCAGCTCTTTGCAAAAGAGAGATATTGGCAAGGAAAAGCTGTCTTGTACCTTTGCATTTTTCTCCCAAACGAAGGTCACTAGAAAGAAAATTTTAAAGCCTCCTGTTAGGCCATCATCTACACGACATAGCCCTGAATTTTCCAATGCGCAGCTCTTTGCAAAAGAGAGATATTGGCAAGGAAAAGCTGTCTTGTACCATTGCATTTTTCTCCCAAACGAAGGACACTAGAAAGAAAATTTTAAAGCCTCCTGTTAGGCCATCATCTACACGACATAGCCCTGAATTTTCCAATGCGCAGCTCTTTGCAAAAGAGAGATATTGGCAAGGAAAAGCTGTCTTGTACCATTGCATTTTTCTCCCAAACGAAGGACACTAGAAAGAACATTTTAAAGCCTCCTGTTAGGCCATCATCTACACGACATAGCCCTGAATTTTCCAATGCGCAGCTCTTTGCAAAAGAGAGATATTGGCAAGGAAAAGCTGTCTTGTACCTTTGCATTTTTCTCCCAAACGAAGGTCACTAGAAAGAAAATTTTAAAGCCTCCTGTTAGGCCATCATCTACACGACATAGCCCTGAATTTTCCAATGCGCAGCTCTTTGCAAAAGAGAGATATTGGCAAGGAAAAGCTGTCTTGTACCATTGCATTTTTCTCCCAAACGAAGGACACTAGAAAGAAAATTTTAAAGCCTCCTGTTAGGCCATCATCTACACGACATAGCCCTGAATTTTCCAATGCGCAGCTCTTTGCAAAAGAGAGATATTGGCAAGGAAAAGCTGTCTTGTACCATTGCATTTTTCTCCCAAACGAAGGACACTAGAAAGAACATTTTAAAGCCTCCTGTTAGGCCATCATCTACACGACATAGCCCTGAATTTTCCAATGCGCAGCTCTTTGCAAAAGAGAGATATTGGCAAGGAAAAGCTGTCTTGTACCTTTGCATTTTTCTCCCAAACGAAGGACACTAGAAAGAAAATTTTAAAGCCTACTGTTAGGCCATCATCTACACGACATAGCCCTGAATTTTCCAATGCGCAGCTCTTTGCAAAAGAGAGATATTGGCAAGGAAAAGCTGTCTTGTACCTTTGCCTTTTTCTCCCAAACGAAGGTCACTAGAAAGAAAATTTTAAAGCCTCCTGTTAGGCCATCATCTACACGACATAGCCCTGAATTTTCCAATGCGCAGCTCTTTGCAAAAGAGAGATATTGGCAAGGAAAAGCTGTCTTGTACCATTGCATTTTTCTCCCAAACGAAGGACACTAGAAAGAAAATTTTAAAGCCTCCTGTTATGCCATCATCTACACGACATAGCCCTGAATTTTCCAATGCGCAGCTCTTTGCAAAAGAGAGATATTGGCAAGGAAAAGCTGTCTTGTACCATTGCATTTTTCTCCCAAACGAAGGACACTAGAAAGAAAATTTTAAAGCCTCCTTTTAGGCCATCATCTACACGACATAGCCCTGAATTTTCCAATGCGCAGCTCTTTGCAAAAGAGAGATATTGGCAAGGAAAAGCTGTCTTGTACCATTGCATTTTTCTCCCAAACGAAGGACACTAGAAAGAAAATTTTAAAGCCTCCTGTTAGGCCATCATCTACACGACATAGCCCTAAATTTTCCAATGCGCAGCTCTTTGCAAAAGAGAGATATTGGCAAGGAAAAGCTGTCTTGTACCTTTGCATTTTTCTCCCAAACGAAGGTCACTAGAAAGAAAATTTTAAAGCCTCCTGTTAGGCCATCATCTACACGACATAGCCCTGAATTTTCCAATGCGCAGCTCTTTGCAAAAGAGAGATATTGGCAAGGAAAAGCTGTCTTGTACCATTGCATTTTTCTCCCAAACGAAGGGCACTAGAAAGAAAATTTTAAAGCCTCCTGTTAGGCCATCATCTACACGACATAGCCCTGAATTTTCCAATGCGCAGCTCTTTGCAAAAGAGAGATATTGGCAAGGAAAAGCTGTCTTGTACCTTTGCATTTTTCTCCCAAACGAAGGTCACTAGAAAGAAAATTTTAAAGCCTCCTGTTAGGCCATCATCTACACGACATAGCCCTGAATTTTCCAATGCGCAGCTCTTTGCAAAAGAGAGATATTGGCAAGGAAAAGCTGTCTTGTACCATTGCATTTTTCTCCCAAACGAAGGACACTAGAAAGAACATTTTAAAGCCTCCTGTTAGGCCATCATCTACACGACATAGCCCTGAATTTTCCAATGCGCAGCTCTTTGCAAAAGAGAGATATTGGCAAGGAAAAGCTGTCTTGTACCTTTGCATTTTTCTCCCAAACGAAGGACACTAGAAAGAAAATTTTAAAGCCTCCTGTTAGGCCATCATCTACACGACATAGCCCTGAATTTTCCAATGCGCAGCTCTTTGCAAAAGAGAGATATTGGCAAGGAAAAGCTGTCTTGTACCTTTGCATTTTTCTCCCAAACGAAGGTCACTAGAAAGAAAATTTTAAAGCCTCCTGTTAGGCCATCATCTACACGACATAGCCCTGAATTTTCCAATGCGTAGCTCTTTGCAAAAGAGAGATATTGGCAAGGAAAAGCTGTCTTGTACCATTGCATTTTTCTCCCAAACGAAGGACACTAGAAAGAAAATTTTAAAGCCTCCTGTTAGGCCATCATCTACACGACATAGCCCTGAATTTTCCAATGCGCAGCTCTTTGCAAAAGAGAGATATTGGCAAGGAAAAGCTGTCTTGTACCATTGCATTTTTCTCCCAAACGAAGGACACTAGAAAGAACATTTTAAAGCCTCCTGTTAGGCCATCATCTACACGACATAGCCCTGAATTTTCCAATGCGCAGCTCTTTGCAAAAGAGAGATATTGGCAAGGAAAAGCTGTCTTGTACCTTTGCATTTTTCTCCCAAACGAAGGTCACTAGAAAGAAAATTTTAAAGCCTCCTGTTAGGCCATCATCTACACGACATAGCCCTGAATTTTCCAATGCGCAGCTCTTTGCAAAAGAGAGATATTGGCAAGGAAAAGCTGTCTTGTACCATTGCATTTTTCTCCCAAACGAAGGACACTAGAAAGAAAATTTTAAAGCCTCCTGTTAGGCCATCATCTACACGACATAGCCCTGAATTTTCCAATGCGCAGCTCTTTGCAAAAGAGAGATATTGGCAAGGAAAAGCTGTCTTGTACCATTGCATTTTTCTCCCAAACGAAGGACACTAGAAAGAACATTTTAAAGCCACCTGTTAGGCCATCATCTACACGACATAGCCCTGAATTTTCCAATGCGCAGCTCTTTGCAAAAGAGAGATATTGGCAAGGAAAAGCTGTCTTGTACCTTTGCATTTTTCTCCCAAACGAAGGACACTAGAAAGAAAATTTTAAAGCCTACTGTTAGGCCATCATCTACACGACATAGCCCTGAATTTTCCAATGCGCAGCTCTTTGCAAAAGAGAGATATTGGCAAGGAAAAGCTGTCTTGTACCTTTGCATTTTTCTCCCAAACGAAGGTCACTAGAAAGAAAATTTTAAAGCCTCCTGTTAGGCCATCATCTACACGACATAGCCCTGAATTTTCCAATGCGCAGCTCTTTGCAAAAGAGAGATATTGGCAAGGAAAAGCTGTCTTGTACCATTGCATTTTTCTCCCAAACGAAGGACACTAGAAAGAAAATTTTAAAGCCTCCTGTTATGCCATCATCTACACGACATAGCCCTGAATTTTCCAATGCGCAGCTCTTTGCAAAAGAGAGATATTGGCAAGGAAAAGCTGTCTTGTACCTTTGCATTTTTCTCCCAAACGAAGGACACTAGAAAGAAAATTTTAAAGCCTCCTGTTAGGCCATCATCTACACGACATAGCCCTGAATTTTCCAATGCGCAGCTCTTTGCAAAAGAGAGATATTGGCAAGGAAAAGCTGTCTTGTACCATTGCATTTTTCTCCCAAACGAAGGACACTAGAAAGAAAATTTTAAAGCCTCCTGTTAGGCCATCATCTACACGACATAGCCCTGAATTTTCCAATGCGCAGCTCTTTGCAAAAGAGAGATATTGGCAAGGAAAAGCTGTCTTGTACCATTGCATTTTTCTCCCAAACGAAGGACACTAGAAAGAACATTTTAAAGCCTCCTGTTAGGCCATCATCTACACGACATAGCCCTGAATTTTCCAATGCGCAGCTCTTTGCAAAAGAGAGATATTGGCAAGGAAAAGCTGTCTTGTACCTTTGCATTTTTCTCCCAAACGAAGGTCACTAGAAAGAAAATTTTAAAGCCTCCTGTTAGGCCATCATCTACACGACATAGCCCTGAATTTTCCAATGCGCAGCTCTTTGCAAAAGAGAGATATTGGCAAGGAAAAGCTGTCTTGTACCATTGCATTTTTCTCCCAAACGAAGGACACTAGAAAGAAAATTTTAAAGCCTCCTGTTAGGCCATCATCTACACGACATAGCCCTGAATTTTCCAATGCGCAGCTCTTTGCAAAAGAGAGATATTGGCAAGGAAAAGCTGTCTTGTACCATTGCATTTTTCTCCCAAACGAAGGACACTAGAAAGAACATTTTAAAGCCTCCTGTTAGGCCATCATCTACACGACATAGCCCTGAATTTTCCAATGCGCAGCTCTTTGCAAAAGAGAGATATTGGCAAGGAAAAGCTGTCTTGTACCTTTGCATTTTTCTCCCAAACGAAGGACACTAGAAAGAAAATTTTAAAGCCTACTGTTAGGCCATCATCTACACGACATAGCCCTGAATTTTCCAATGCGCAGCTCTTTGCAAAAGAGAGATATTGGCAAGGAAAAGCTGTCTTGTACCTTTGCATTTTTCTCCCAAACGAAGGTCACTAGAAAGAAAATTTTAAAGCCTCCTGTTAGGCCATCATCTACACGACATAGCCCTGAATTTTCCAATGCGCAGCTCTTTGCAAAAGAGAGATATTGGCAAGGAAAAGCTGTCTTGTACCATTGCATTTTTCTCCCAAACGAAGGACACTAGAAAGAACATTTTAAAGCCTCCTGTTAGGCCATCATCTACACGACATAGCCCTGAATTTTCCAATGCGCAGCTCTTTGCAAAAGAGAGATATTGGCAAGGAAAAGCTGTCTCGTACCTTTGCATTTTTCTCCCAAACGAAGGTCACTAGAAAGAAAATTTTAAAGCCTCCTGTTAGGCCATCATCTACACGACATAGCCCTGAATTTTCCAATGCGCAGCTCTTTGCAAAAGAGAGATATTGGCAAGGAAAAGCTGTCTTGTACCATTGCATTTTTCTCCCAATCGAAGGACACTAGAAAGAAAATTTTAAAGCCTCCTGTTAGGCCATCATCTACACGACATAGCCCTGAATTTTCCAATGCGCAGCTCTTTGCAAAAGAGAGATATTGGCAAGGAAAAGCTGTCTTGTACCATTGCATTTTTCTCCCAAACGAAGGACACTAGAAAGAACATTTTAAAGCCACCTGTTAGGCCATCATCTACACGACATAGCCCTGAATTTTCCAATGCGCAGCTCTTTGCAAAAGAGAGATATTGGCAAGGAAAAGCTGTCTTGTACCTTTGCATTTTTCTCCCAAACGAAGGACACTAGAAAGAAAATTTTAAAGCCTACTGTTAGGCCATCATCTACACGACATAGCCCTGAATTTTCCAATGCGCAGCTCTTTGCAAAAGAGAGATATTGGCAAGGAAAAGCTGTCTTGTACCTTTGCATTTTTCTCCCAAACGAAGGTCACTAGAAAGAAAATTTTAAAGCCTCCTGTTAGGCCATCATCTACACGACATAGCCCTGAATTTTCCAATGCGCAGCTCTTTGCAAAAGAGAGATATTGGCAAGGAAAAGCTGTCTTGTACCATTGCATTTTTCTCCCAAACGAAGGACACTAGAAAGAAAATTTTAAAGCCTCCTGTTATGCCATCATCTACACGACATAGCCCTGAATTTTCCAATGCGCAGCTCTTTGCAAAAGAGAGATATTGGCAAGGAAAAGCTGTCTTGTACCTTTGCATTTTTCTCCCAAACGAAGGACACTAGAAAGAAAATTTTAAAGCCTCATGTTAGGCCATCATCTACACGACATAGCCCTGAATTTTCCAATGCGCAGCTCTTTGCAAAAGAGAGATATTGGCAAGGAAAAGCTGTCTTGTACCATTGCATTTTTCTCCCAAACGAAGGACACTAGAAAGAAAATTTTAAAGCCTCCTGTTAGGCCATCATCTACACGACATAGCCCTGAATTTTCCAATGCGCAGCTCTTTGCAAAAGAGAGATATTGGCAAGGAAAAGCTGTCTTGTACCTTTGCATTTTTCTCCCAAACGAAGGACACTAGAAAGAAAATTTTAAAGCCTCCTGTTAGGCCATCATCTACACGACATAGCCCTGAATTTTCCAATGCGCAGCTCTTTGCAAAAGAGAGATATTGGCAAGGAAAAGCTGTCTTGTACCATTGCATTTTTCTCCCAAACGAAGGACACTAGAAAGAACATTTTAAAGCCTCCTGTTAGGCCATCATCTACACGACATATCCCTGAATTTTCCAATGCGCAGCTCTTTGCAAAAGAGAGATATTGGCAAGGAAAAGCTGTCTTGTACCTTTGCATTTTTCTCCCAAACGAAGGTCACTAGAAAGAAAATTTTAAAGCCTCCTGTTAGGCCATCATCTACACGACATAGCCCTGAATTTTCCAATGCGCAGCTCTTTGCAAAAGAGAGATATTGGCAAGGAAAAGCTGTCTTGTACCATTGCATTTTTCTCCCAAACGAAGGACACTAGAAAGAAAATTTTAAAGCCTCCTGTTAGGCCATCATCTACACGACATAGCCCTGAATTTTCCAATGCGCAGCTCTTTGCAAAAGAGAGATATTGGCAAGGAAAAGCTGTCTTGTACCATTGCATTTTTCTCCCAAACGAAGGACACTAGAAAGAACATTTTAAAGCCTCCTGTTAGGCCATCATCTACACGACATAGCCCTGAATTTTCCAATGCGCAGCTCTTTGCAAAAGAGAGATATTGGCAAGGAAAAGCTGTCTTGTACCTTTGCATTTTTCTCCCAAACGAAGGACACTAGAAAGAAAATTTTAAAGCCTACTGTTAGGCCATCATCTACACGACATAGCCCTGAATTTTCCAATGCGCAGCTCTTTGCAAAAGAGAGATATTGGCAAGGAAAAGCTGTCTTGTACCTTTGCATTTTTCTCCCAAACGAAGGTCACTAGAAAGAAAATTTTAAAGCCTCCTGTTAGGCCATCATCTACACGACATAGCCCTGAATTTTCCAATGCGCAGCTCTTTGCAAAAGAGAGATATTGGCAAGGAAAAGCTGTCTTGTACCATTGCATTTTTCTCCCAAACGAAGGACACTAGAAAGAAAATTTTAAAGCCTCCTGTTATGCCATCATCTACACGACATAGCCCTGAATTTTCCAATGCGCAGCTCTTTGCAAAAGAGAGATATTGGCAAGGAAAAGCTGTCTTGTACCTTTGCATTTTTCTCCCAAACGAAGGACACTAGAAAGAAAATTTTAAAGCCTCCTGTTAGGCCATCATCTACACGACATAGCCCTGAATTTTCCAATGCGCAGCTCTTTGCAAAAGAGAGATATTGGCAAGGAAAAGCTGTCTTGTACCATTGCATTTTTCTCCCAAACGAAGGACACTAGAAAGAAAATTTTAAAGCCTCCTTTTAGGCCATCATCTACACGACATAGCCCTGAATTTTCCAATGCGCAGCTCTTTGCAAAAGAGAGATATTGGCAAGGAAAAGCTGTCTTGTACCATTGCATTTTTCTCCCAAACGAAGGACACTAGAAAGAAAATTTTAAAGCCTCCTGTTAGGCCATCATCTACACGACATAGCCCTGAATTTTCCAATGCGCAGCTCTTTGCAAAAGAGAGATATTGGCAAGGAAAAGCTGTCTTGTACCATTGCATTTTTCTCCCAAACGAAGGACACTAGAAAGAACATTTTAAAGCCTCCTGTTAGGCCATCATCTACACGACATAGCCCTGAATTTTCCAATGCGCAGCTCTTTGCAAAAGAGAGATATTGGCAAGGAAAAGCTGTCTTGTACCTTTGCATTTTTCTCCCAAACGAAGGTCACTAGAAAGAAAATTTTAAAGCCTCCTGTTATGCCATCATCTACACGACATAGCCCTGAATTTTCCAATGCGCAGCTCTTTGCAAAAGAGAGATATTGGCAAGGAAAAGCTGTCTTGTACCTTTGCATTTTTCTCCCAAACGAAGGACACTAGAAAGAAAATTTTAAAGCCTCCTGTTAGGCCATCATCTACACGACATAGCCCTGAATTTTCCAATGCGCAGCTCTTTGCAAAAGAGAGATATTGGCAAGGAAAAGCTGTCTTGTACCATTGCATTTTTCTCCCAAACGAAGGACACTAGAAAGAACATTTTAAAGCCTCCTGTTAGGCCATCATCTACACGACATAGCCCTGAATTTTCCAATGCGCAGCTCTTTGCAAAAGAGAGATATTGGCAAGGAAAAGCTGTCTTGTACCTTTGCATTTTTCTCCCAAACGAAGGTCACTAGAAAGAAAATTTTAAAGCCTCCTGTTAGGCCATCATCTACACGACATAGCCCTGAATTTTCCAATGCGTAGCTCTTTGCAAAAGAGAGATATTGGCAAGGAAAAGCTGTCTTGTACCTTTGCATTTTTCTCCCAAACGAAGGACACTAGAAAGAAAATTTTAAAGCCTCCTGTTAGGCCATCATCTACACGACATAGCCCTGAATTTTCCAATGCGTAGCTCTTTGCAAAAGAGAGATATTGGCAAGGAAAAGCTGTCTTGTACCTTTGCATTTTTCTCCCAAACGAAGGACACTAGAAAGAAAATTTTAAAGCCTCCTGTTAGGCCATCATCTACACGACATAGCCCTGAATTTTCCAATCCGTAGCTCTTTGCAAAAGAGAGATATTGGCAAGGAAAAGCTGTCTTGTACCTTTGCATTTTTCTCCCAAACGAAGGACACTAGAAAGAAAATTTTAAAGCCTCCTGTTAGGCCATCATCTACACGACATAGCCCTGAATTTTCCAATGCGCAGCTCTTGGCAAGGAAAAGCTGTCTTGTACCATTGCATTATTCTCCCAAACGAAGGACACTAGAAAGAAAATTTTAAAGCCTCCTGTTAGGCCATCATCTACACGACATAGCCCTGAATTTTCCAATGCGCAGCTCTTTGCAAAAGAGAGATATTGGCAAGGAAAAGCTGTCTTGTACCATTGCATTTTTCTCCCAAACGAAGGACACTAGAAAGAACATTTTAAAGCCTCCTGTTAGGCCATCATCTACACGACATAGCCCTGAATTTTCCAATGCGCAGCTCTTTGCAAAAGAGAGATATCGGCAAGGAAAAACTGTATTGTACCTTTGCATTTTTCTCCCAAACGAAAGACACTAGAATGAAAATTTTATAGCCTCCTGTTAGTGCTTCATCTACACGTTATAGCCCTGAATTTTCCAATGCCTAGCTCTTTGCAAAAGAGAGATATCGGCAAGGAAAAGCTGTATTGAACCTTTGCATTTTTCTCCCAAACGAAGGACACTAGAATGAAAATTTTAAAGCCTCCTATTAGTGCTTCATCTACACGTTATAGCCCTGAATTTTCCAATGCCTATCTCTTTGCAAAAGAGAGATATCGGCAAGGAAAAGCTGTATTGTACCTTTGCATTTTTCTCCCAAACGAAGGACACTAGAATGAAAATTTTAAAGCCTCCTGTTAGTGCTTCATCTACACATTATAGCCCTGAATTTTCCAATGCCTAGCTCTTTGCAAAAGAGAGATATTGGCAAGGAAAAGCTGTCTTGTACCTTTGCATTTTTCTCCCAAACGAAGGGCACTAGAAAGAAAATTTTAAAGCCTCCTGTTAGGCCATCATCTACACGACATAGCCCTGAATTTTCCAATGAGTAGCTCTTTGCAAAAGAGAGATATTGGCAAGGAAAAGCTGTCTTGTACCTTTGCATTTTTCTCCCAAACGAAGGACACTAGAAAGAAAATTTTAAAGCCTCCTGTTAGGCCATTATCTACACGACATAGCCCTGAATTTTCCAATGCGCAGCTCTTTGCAAAAGAGAGATATTGGCAAGGAAAAGCTGTCTTGTACCATTGCATTTTTCTCCCAAACGAAGGACACTAGAAAGAAAATTTTAAAGCCTCCTGTTAGGCCATCATCTACACGACATAGCCCTGAATTTTCCAATGCGCAGCTCTTTGCAAAAGAGAGATATTGGCAAGGAAAAGCTGTCTTGTACCATTGCATTTTTCTCCCAAACGAAGGACACTAGAAAGAACATTTTAAAGCCTCCTGTTAGGCCATCATTTACACGACATAGCCCTGAATTTTCCAATGCGCAGCTCTTTGCAAAAGAGAGATATTGGCAAGGAAAAGCTGTCTTGTACCTTTGCATTTTTCTCCCAAACGAAGGTCACTAGAAAGAAAATTTTAAAGCCTCCTGTTAGGCCATCATCTACACGACATAGCCCTGAATTTTCCAATGCGCATCTCTTTGCAAAAGAGAAATATTGGCAAGGAAAAGCTGTCTTGTACCTTTGCATTTTTCTCCCAAACGAAGGTCACTAGAAAGAAAATTTTAAAGCCTCCTGTTAGGCCATCATCTACACGACATAGCCCTGAATTTTCCAATGCGCAGCTCTTTGCAAAAGAGAGATATTGGCAAGGAAAAGCTGTCTTGTACCTTTGCATTTTTCTCCCAAACGAAGGTCACTAGAAAGAAAATTTTAAAGCCTCCTGTTAGGCCATCATCTAACGACATAGCCCTGAATTTTCCAATGCGTAGCTCTTTGCAAAAGAGAGATATTGGCAAGGAAAAGCTGTCTTGTACCTTTGCATTTTTCTCCCAAACGAAGGACACTAGAAAGAAAATTTTAAAGCCTCCTGTTAGGCCATCATCTACACGACATAGCCCTGAATTTTCCAATGCGCAGCTCTTTGCAAAAGAGAGATATTGGCAAGGAAAAGCTGTCTTGTACCATTGCATTTTTCTCCCAAACGAAGGGCACTAGAAAGAAAATTTTAAAGCCTCCTGTTAGGCCATCATCTACACGACATAGCCCTGAATTTTCCAATGCGCAGCTCTTTGCAAAAGAGAGATATTGGCAAGGAAAAGCTGTCTTGTACCTTTGCATTTTTCTCCCAAACGAAGGTCACTAGAAAGAAAATTTTACAGCCTCCTGTTAGGCCATCATCTACACGACATAGCCCTGAATTTTCCAATGCGCAGCTCTTTGCAAAAGAGAGATATTGGCAAGGAAAACTGTCTTGTACCATTGCATTTTTCTCCCAAACGAAGGACACTAGAAAGAACATTTTAAAGCCTCCTGTTAGGCCATCATCTACACGACATAGCCCTGAATTTTACAATGCGCAGCTCTTTGCAAAAGAGAGATATTGGCAAGGAAAAGCTGTCTTGTACCTTTGCATTTTTCTCCCAAACGAAGGTCACTAGAAAGAAAATTTTAAAGCCTCCTGTTAGGCCATCATCTACACGACATAGCCCTGAATTTTCCAATGCGTAGCTCTTTGCAAAAGAGAGATATTGGCAAGGAAAAGCTGTCTTGTACCTTTGCATTTTTCTCCCAAACGAAGGACACTAGAAAGAAAATTTTAAAGCCTCCTGTTAGGCCATCATCTACACGACATAGCCCTGAATTTTCCAATGCGCAGCTCTTTGCAAAAGAGAGATATTGGCAAGGAAAAGCTGTCTTGTACCATTGCATTTTTCTCCCAAACGAAGGACACTAGAAAGAAAATTTTAAAGCCTCCTGTTAGGCCATCATCTACACGACATAGCCCTGAATTTTCCAATGCGCAGCTCTTTGCAAAAGAGAGATATTGGCAAGGAAAAGCTGTCTTGTACCTTTGCATTTTTCTCCCAAACGAAGGACACTAGAAAGAAAATTTTAAAGCCTCCTGTTAGGCCATCATCTACACGACATAGCCCTGAATTTTCCAATGCGCAGCTCTTTGCAAAAGAGAGATATTGGCAAGGAAAAGCTGTCTTGTACCATTGCATTTTTCTCCCAAACGAAGGGCACTAGAAAGAAAATTTTAAAGCCTCCTGTTAGGCCATCATCTACACGACATAGCCCTGAATTTTTTAATGCGCAGCTCTTTGCAAAAGAGAGATATTGGCAAGGAAAAGCTGTCTTGTACCTTTGCATTTTTCTCCCAAACGAAGGGCACTAGAAAGAAAATTTTAAAGCCTCCTGTTAGGCCATCATCTACACGACATAGCCCTGAATTTTCCAATGAGTAGCTCTTTGCAAAAGAGAGATATTGGCAAGGAAAAGCTGTCTTGTACCTTTGCATTTTTCTCCCAAACGAAGGACACTAGAAAGAAAATTTTAAAGCCTCCTGTTAGGCCATCATCTACACGACATAGCCCTGAATTTTCCAATGCGCAGCTCTTTGCAAAAGAGAGATATTGGCAAGGAAAAGCTGTCTTGTACCATTGCATTTTTCTCCCAAACGAAGGGCACTAGAAAGAAAATTTTAAAGCCTCCTGTTAGGCCATCATCTACACGACATAGCCCTGAATTTTTTAATGCGCAGCTCTTTGCAAAAGAGAGATATTGGCAAGGAAAAGCTGTCTTGTACCTTTGCATTTTTCTCCCAAACGAAGGGCACTAGAAAGAAAATTTTAAAGCCTCCTGTTAGGCCATCATCTACACGACATAGCACTGAATTTTCCAATGCGCAGCTCTTTGCAAAAGAGAGATATTGGCAAGGAAAAGCTGTCTTGTACCATTGCATTTTTCTCCCAAACGAAGGACACTAGAAAGAACATTTTAAAGCCTCCTGTTAGGCCATCATCTACACGACATAGCCCTGAATTTTCCAATGCGCAGCTCTTTGCAAAAGAGAGATATTGGCAAGGAAAAGCTGTCTTGTACCTTTGCATTTTTCTCCCAAACGAAGGTCACTAGAAAGAAAATTTTAAAGCCTCCTGTTAGGCCATCATCTACACGACATAGCCCTGAATTTTCCAATGCGTAGCTCTTTGCAAAAGAGAGATATTGGCAAGGAAAAGCTGTCTTGTACCTTTGCATTTTTCTCCCAAACGAAGGACACTAGAAAGAAAATTTTAAAGCCTCCTGTTAGGCCATCATCTACACGACATAGCCCTGAATTTTCCAATGCGTAGCTCTTTACAAAAGAGAGATATTGGCAAGGAAAAGCTGTCTTGTACCTTTGCATTTTTCTCCCAAACGAAGGACACTAGAAAGAAAATTTTAAAGCCTCCTGTTAGGCCATCATCTACACGACATAGCCCTGAATTTTCCAATCCGTAGCTCTTTGCAAAAGAGAGATATTGGCAAGGAAAAGCTGTCTTGTACCTTTGCATTTTTCTCCCAAACGAAGGACACTAGAAAGAAAATTTTAAAGCCTCCTGTTAGGCCATCATCTACACGACATAGCCCTGAATTTTCCAATGCGCAGCTCTTGGCAAGGAAAAGCTGTCTTGTACCATTGCATTTTTCTCCCAAACGAAGGACACTAGAAAGAAAATTTTAAAGCCTCCTGTTAGGCCATCATCTACACGACATAGCCCTGAATTTTCCAATGCGTAGCTCTTTGCAAAAGAGAGATATTGGCAAGGAAAAGCTGTCTTGTACCTTTGCATTTTTCTCCCAAACGAAGGACACTAGAAAGAAAATTTTAAAGCCTCCTGTTAGGCCATCATCTACACGACATAGCCCTGAATTTTCCAATGCGCAGCTCTTTGCAAAAGAGAGATATTGGCAAGGAAAAGCTGTCTTGTACCATTGCATTTTTCTCCCAAACGAAGGACACTAGAAAGAACATTTTAAAGCCTCCTGTTAGGCCATCATCTACACGACATAGCCCTGAATTTTCCAATGCGCAGCTCTTTGCAAAAGAGAGATATCGGCAAGGAAAAACTGTATTGTACCTTTGCATTTTTCTCCCAAACGAAAGACACTAGAATGAAAATTTTAAAGCCTCCTGTTAGTGCTTCATCTACACGTTATAGCCCTGAATTTTCCAATGCCTAGCTCTTTGCAAAAGAGAGATATCGGCAAGGAAAAGCTGTATTGAACCTTTGCATTTTTCTCCCAAACGAAGGACACTAGAATGAAAATTTTAAAGCCTCCTATTAGTGCTTCATCTACACGTTATAGCCCTGAATTTTCCAATGCCTATCTCTTTGCAAAAGAGAGATATCGGCAAGGAAAAGCTGTATTGTACCTTTGCATTTTTCTCCCAAACGAAGGACACTAGAATGAAAATTTTAAAGCCTCCTGTTAGTGCTTCATCTACACATTATAGCCCTGAATTTTCCAATGCCTAGCTCTTTGCAAAAGAGAGATATTGGCAAGGAAAAGCTGTCTTGTACCTTTGCATTTTTCTCCCAAACGAAGGTCACTAGAAAGAAAATTTTAAAGCCTCCTGTTAGGCCATCATCTACACGACATAGCCCTGAATTTTCCAATGCGTAGCTCTTTGCAAAAGAGAGATATTGGCAAGGAAAAGCTGTCTTGTACCTTTGCATTTTTCTCCCAAACGAAGGACACTAGAAAGAAAATTTTAAAGCCTCCTGTTAGGCCATCATCTACACGACATAGCCCTGAATTTTCCAATGCGCAGCTCTTTGCAAAAGAGAGATATTGGCAAGGAAAAGCTGTCTTGTACCATTGCATTTTTCTCCCAAACGAAGGACACTAGAAAGAAAATGTTAAAGCCTCCTGTTAGGCCATCATCTACACGACATAGCCCTGAATTTTCCAATGCGCAGCTCTTTGCAAAAGAGAGATATTGGCAAGGAAAAGCTGTCTTGTACCTTTGCATTTTTCTCCCAAACGAAGGACACTAGAAAGAAAATTTTAAAGCCTCCTGTTAGGCCATCATCTACACGACATAGCCCTGAATTTTCCAATGCGCAGCTCTTTGCAAAAGAGAGATATTGGCAAGGAAAAGCTGTCTTGTACCATTGCATTTTTCTCCCAAACGAAGGGCACTAGAAAGAAAATTTTAAAGCCTCCTGTTAGGCCATCATCTACACGACATAGCCCTGAATTTTTTAATGCGCAGCTCTTTGCAAAAGAGAGATATTGGCAAGGAAAAGCTGTCTTGTACCTTTGCATTTTTCTCCCAAACGAAGGGCACTAGAAAGAAAATTTTAAAGCCTCCTGTTAGGCCATCATCTACACGACATAGCCCTGAATTTTCCAATGAGTAGCTCTTTGCAAAAGAGAGATATTGGCAAGGAAAAGCTGTCTTGTACCTTTGCATTTTTCTCCCAAACGAAGGACACTAGAAAGAAAATTTTAAAGCCTCCTGTTAGGCCATCATCTACACGACATAGCCCTGAATTTTCCAATGCGCAGCTCTTTGCAAAAGAGAGATATTGGCAAGGAAAAGCTGTCTTGTACCATTGCATTTTTCTCCCAAACGAAGGGCACTAGAAAGAAAATTTTAAAGCCTCCTGTTAGGCCATCATCTACACGACATAGCCCTGAATTTTTTAATGCGCAGCTCTTTGCAAAAGAGAGATATTGGCAAGGAAAAGCTGTCTTGTACCTTTGCATTTTTCTCCCAAACGAAGGGCACTAGAAAGAAAATTTTAAAGCCTCCTGTTAGGCCATCATCTACACGACATAGCACTGAATTTTCCAATGCGCAGCTCTTTGCAAAAGAGAGATATTGGCAAGGAAAAGCTGTCTTGTACCATTGCATTTTTCTCCCAAACGAAGGACACTAGAAAGAACATTTTAAAGCCTCCTGTTAGGCCATCATCTACACGACATAGCCCTGAATT
The DNA here is from genome assembly GCF_028390025.1 of Pseudophryne corroboree. Lineage (NCBI taxonomy): Eukaryota > Metazoa > Chordata > Amphibia > Anura > Myobatrachidae > Pseudophryne > Pseudophryne corroboree. Next base: position 44,703 of record NW_026970385.1, read on the forward strand.
TTCCAATGCGCAGCTCTTTGCAAAAGAGAGATATTGGCAAGGAAAAGCTGTCTTGTACCTTTGCATTTTTCTCCCAAACGAAGGTCACTAGAAAGAAAATTTTAAAGCCTCCTGTTAGGCCATCATCTACACGACATAGCCCTGAATTTTCCAATGCGTAGCTCTTTGCAAAAGAGAGATATTGGCAAGGAAAAGCTGTCTTGTACCTTTGCATTTTTCTCCCAAACGAAGGACACTAGAAAGAAAATTTTAAAGCCTCCTGTTAGGCCATCATCTACACGACATAGCCCTGAATTTTCCAATGCGTAGCTCTTTACAAAAGAGAGATATTGGCAAGGAAAAGCTGTCTTGTACCTTTGCATTTTTCTCCCAAACGAAGGACACTAGAAAGAAAATTTTAAAGCCTCCTGTTAGGCCATCATCTACACGACATAGCCCTGAATTTTCCAATCCGTAGCTCTTTGCAAAAGAGAGATATTGGCAAGGAAAAGCTGTCTTGTACCTTTGCATTTTTCTCCCAAACGAAGGACACTAGAAAGAAAATTTTAAAGCCTCCTGTTAGGCCATCATCTACACGACATAGCCCTGAATTTTCCAATGCGCAGCTCTTGGCAAGGAAAAGCTGTCTTGTACCATTGCATTTTTCTCCCAAACGAAGGACACTAGAAAGAAAATTTTAAAGCCTCCTGTTAGGCCATCATCTACACGACATAGCCCTGAATTTTCCAATGCGTAGCTCTTTGCAAAAGAGAGATATTGGCAAGGAAAAGCTGTCTTGTACCTTTGCATTTTTCTCCCAAACGAAGGACACTAGAAAGAAAATTTTAAAGCCTCCTGTTAGGCCATCATCTACACGACATAGCCCTGAATTTTCCAATGCGCAGCTCTTTGCAAAAGAGAGATATTGGCAAGGAAAAGCTGTCTTGTACCATTGCATTTTTCTCCCAAACGAAGGACACTAGAAAGAACATTTTAAAGCCTCCTGTTAGGCCATCATCTACACGACATAGCCCTGAATTTTCCAATGCGCAGCTCTTTGCAAAAGAGAGATATCGGCAAGGAAAAACTGTATTGTACCTTTGCATTTTTCTCCCAAACGAAAGACACTAGAATGAAAATTTTAAAGCCTCCTGTTAGTGCTTCATCTACACGTTATAGCCCTGAATTTTCCAATGCCTAGCTCTTTGCAAAAGAGAGATATCGGCAAGGAAAAGCTGTATTGAACCTTTGCATTTTTCTCCCAAACGAAGGACACTAGAATGAAAATTTTAAAGCCTCCTATTAGTGCTTCATCTACACGTTATAGCCCTGAATTTTCCAATGCCTATCTCTTTGCAAAAGAGAGATATCGGCAAGGAAAAGCTGTATTGTACCTTTGCATTTTTCTCCCAAACGAAGGACACTAGAATGAAAATTTTAAAGCCTCCTGTTAGTGCTTCATCTACACATTATAGCCCTGAATTTTCCAATGCCTAGCTCTTTGCAAAAGAGAGATATTGGCAAGGAAAAGCTGTCTTGTACCTTTGCATTTTTCTCCCAAACGAAGGGCACTAGAAAGAAAATTTTAAAGCCTCCTGTTAGGCCATCATCTACACGACATAGCCCTGAATTTTCCAATGAGTAGCTCTTTGCAAAAGAGAGATATTGGCAAGGAAAAGCTGTCTTGTACCTTTGCATTTTTCTCCCAAACGAAGGACACTAGAAAGAAAATTTTAAAGCCTCCTGTTAGGCCATTATCTACACGACATAGCCCTGAATTTTCCAATGCGCAGCTCTTTGCAAAAGAGAGATATTGGCAAGGAAAAGCTGTCTTGTACCATTGCATTTTTCTCCCAAACGAAGGACACTAGAAAGAAAATTTTAAAGCCTCCTGTTAGGCCATCATCTACACGACATAGCCCTGAATTTTCCAATGCGCAGCTCTTTGCAAAAGAGAGATATTGGCAAGGAAAAGCTGTCTTGTACCATTGCATTTTTCTCCCAAACGAAGGACACTAGAAAGAACATTTTAAAGCCTCCTGTTAGGCCATCATCTACACGACATAGCCCTGAATTTTCCAATGCGCAGCTCTTTGCAAAAGAGAGATATTGGCAAGGAAAAGCTGTCTTGTACCTTTGCATTTTTCTCCCAAACGAAGGTCACTAGAAAGAAAATTTTAAAGCCTCCTGTTAGGCCATCATCTACACGACATAGCCCTGAATTTTCCAATGCGCAGCTCTTGGCAAGGAAAAGCTGTCTTGTACCATTGCATTTTTCTCCCAAACGAAGGACACTAGAAAGAAAATTTTAAAGCCTCCTGTTAGGCCATCATCTACACGACATAGCCCTGAATTTTCCAATGCGTAGCTCTTTGCAAAAGAGAGATATTGGCAAGGAAAAGCTGTCTTGTACCTTTGCATTTTTCTCCCAAACGAAGGACACTAGAAAGAAAATTTTAAAGCCTCCTGTTAGGCCATCATCTACACGACATAGCCCTGAATTTTCCAATGCGCAGCTCTTTGCAAAAGAGAGATATTGGCAAGGAAAAGCTGTCTTGTACCATTGCATTTTTCTCCCAAACGAAGGACACTAGAAAGAACATTTTAAAGTCTCCTGTTAGGCCATCATCTACACGACATAGCCCTGAATTTTCCAATGCGCAGCTCTTTGCAAAAGAGAGATATTGGCAAGGAAAAGCTGTCTTGTACCTTTGCATTTTTCTCCCAAACGAAGGTCACTAGAAAGAAAATTTTAAAGCCTCCTGTTAGGCCATCATCTACACGACATAGCCCTGAATTTTCCAATGCGTAGCTCTTTGCATAAGAGAGATATTGGCAAGGAAAAGCTGTCTTGTACCTTTGCATTTTTCTCCCAAACGAAGGACACTAGAAAGAAAATTTTAAAGCCTCCTGTTAGGCCATCATCTACACGACATAGCCCTGAATTTTCCAATGCGTAGCTCTTTGCAAAAGAGAGATATTGGAAAGGAAAAGCTGTCTTGTACCTTTGCATTTTTCTCCCAAACGAAAGACACTAGAATGAAAATTTTAAAGCCTCCTGTTAGTGCTTCATCTACACGGTATAGCCCTGAATTTTCCAATGCCTAGCTCTTTGCAAAAGAGAGATATCGGCAAGGAAAAGCAGCATTGTACCTTTGCATTTTTCTCCCAAACGAAAGACACTAGAATGAAAATTGTAAAGCCTCCTGTTAGTGCTTCATCTACACGTTATAGCCCTGCATTTTCCAATGCCTAGCTCTTTGCAAAAGAGAGATATTGGCAAGGAAAAGCTGTATTGTACCTTTGCATTTTTCTCCCAAACGAAAGACACTAGAATGAAAATTTTAAAGCCTCCTGTTAGTGCTTCATCTACACATTATAGCCCTGAATTTTCCAATGCCTAGCTCTTTGCAAAAGAGAGATATTGGCAAGGAAAAGCTGTATTGTACCTTTGCATTTTTCTCCCAAACGAAGGACACTAGAATGAAAATTTTAAAGCCTACTGTTAGTGCTTCATCTACACGTTATAGCCCTGAATTTTCCAATGCCTAGCTCTTTGCAAAAGAGAGATATCGGCAAGGAAAAGCTGTATTGTACCTTTGCATTTTTCTCCAAAACGAAAGACACTAGAATGAAAATTTTAAAGCCTCCTGTTAGTGCTTCATCTACACGTTATAGCCCTGAATTTTCCAATGCCTATCTCTTTGCAATAGAGAGATATCGGCAAGGAAAAGCTGTATTGAACCTTTGCATTTTTCTCCCAAACGAAGGACACTAGAATGAAAATTTTAAAGCCTCCTATTAGTGCTTCATCTACACGTTATAGCCCTGAATTTTCCAATGCCTATCTCTTTGCAAAAGAGAGATATCGGCAAGGAAAAGCTGTATTGTACCTTTGCATTTTTCTCCCAAACGAAGGACACTAGAATGAAAATTTTAAAGCCTCCTGTTAGTGCTTCATCTACACGTTATAGCCCTGAATTTTCCAATGCCTATCTCTTTGCAAAAGAGAGATATCGGCAAGGAAAAGCTGTATTGTACCTTTGCATTTTTCTCCCAAACGAAAGACACTAGAATGAACATTTTAAAGCCTCCTGTTAGTGCTTCATCTACACGTTATAGCCCTGAATTTTCCAATGCCTAGCTCTTTGCAAAAGAGAGATATCGGCAAGGAAAAGCTGTATTGTACCTTTGCATTTTTCTCCCAAACGAAAGACACTAGAATGAAAATTTTAAAGCCTCCTGTTAGTGCTTCATCTACACATTATAGCCCTGAATTTTCCAATGCCTAGCTCTTTGCAAAAGAGAGATATTGGCAAGGAAAAGCTGTATTGTACCTTCGCATTTTTCTCCCAAACGAAGGACACTAGAATGAAAATTTTAAAGCCTACTGTTAGTGCTTCATCTACACGTTATAGCCCTGAATTTTCCAATGCCTAGCTCTTTGCAAAAGAGAGATATCGGCAAGGAAAAGCTGTATTGTACCTTTGCATTTTTCTCCAAAACGAAAGACACTAGAATGAAAATTTTAAAGCCTCCTGTTAGTGCTTCATCTACACGTTATAGCCCTGAATTTTCCAATGCCTATCTCTTTGCAAAAGAGAGATATCGGCAAGGAAAAGCTGTATTGAACCTTTGCATTTTTCTCCCAAACGAAGGACACTAGAATGAAAATTTTAAAGCCTCCTATTAGTGCTTCATCTACACGTTATAGCCCTGAATTTTCCAATGCCTATCTCTTTGCAAAAGAGAGATATCGGCAAGGAAAAGCTGTATTGTACCTTTGCATTTTTCTCCCAAACGAAGGACACTAGAATGAAAATTTTAAAGCCTCCTGTTAGTGCTTCATCTACACGTTATAGCCCTGAATTTTCCAATGCCTATCTCTTTGCAAAAGAGAGATATCGGCAAGGAAAAGCTGTATTGTACCTTTGCATTTTTCTCCCAAACGAAAGACACTAGAATGAACATTTTAAAGCCTCCTGTTAGTGCTTCATCTACACGTTATAGCCCTGAATTTTCCAATGCCTATCTCTTTGCAAAAGAGAGATATCGGCAAGGAAATGCTGTATTGTACCTTTGCATTTTTCTCCCAAACGAAAGACACTAGAATGAAAATTTTAAAGCCTCCTGTTAGTGCTTCATCTACACGGTATAGCCCTGAATTTTCCAATGCCTAGCTCTTTGCAAAAGAGAGATATTGGCAAGGAAAAGCTGTATTGTACCTTTGCATTTTTCTCCCAAACGAAGGACACTAGATTGAAAATTTTAAAGCCTCCTATTAGTGCTTCATCTACACGTTATAGCCCTGAATTTTCCAATGCCTATCTCTTTGCAAAAGAGAGATATCGGCAAGGAAAAGCTGTATTGTACCTTTGCATTTTTCTCCCAAACGAAGGACACTAGAATTAAAATTTTAAAGCCTCCTGTTAGTGCTTCATCTACACGTTATAGCCCTGAATTTTCCAATGCCTATCTCTTTGCAAAAGAGAGATATCGGCAAGGAAAAGCTGTATTGTACCTTTGCATTTTTCTCCCAAACGAAGGGCACTAGAAAGAAAATTTTAAAGCCTCCTGTTAGGCCATCATCTACACGACATAGCCCTGAATTTTCCAATGAGTAGCTCTTTGCAAAAGAGAGATATTGGCAAGGAAAAGCTGTCTTGTACCTTTGCATTTTTCTCCCAAACGAAGGACACTAGAAAGAAAATTTTAAAGCCTCCTGTTAGGCCATCATCTACACGACATAGCCCTGAATTTTCCAATGCGCAGCTCTTTGCAAAAGAGAGATATTGGCAAGGAAAAGCTGTCTTGTACCATTGCATTTTTCTCCCAAACGAAGGGCACTAGAAAGAAAATTTTAAAGCCTCCTGTTAGGCCATCATCTACACGACATAGCCCTGAATTTTTTTAATGCGCAGCTCTTTGCAAAAGAGAGATATTGGCAAGGAAAAGCTGTCTTGTACCTTTGCATTTTTCTCCCAAACGAAGGGCACTAGAAAGAAAATTTTAAAGCCTCCTGTTAGGCCATCATCTACACGACATAGCCCTGAATTTTCCAATGCGCAGCTCTTTGCAAAAGAGAGATATTGGCAAGGAAAAGCTGTCTTGTACCTTTGCATTTTTCTCCCAAACGAAGGACACTAGAAAGAAAATTTTAAAGCCTCCTGTTAGGCCATCATCTACACGACATAGCCCTGAATTTTCCAATGCGCAGCTCTTTGCAAAAGAGAGATATTGGCAAGGAAAAGCTGTCTTGTACCATTGCATTTTTCTCCCAAACGAAGGACACTAGAAAGAACATTTTAAAGCCTCCTGTTAGGCCATCATCTACACGACATAGCCCTGAATTTTCCAATGCGCAGCTCTTTGCAAAAGAGAGATATTGGCAAGGAAAAGCTGTCTTGTACCTTTGCATTTTTCTCCCAAACGAAGGTCACTAGAAAGAAAATTTTAAAGCCTCCTGTTAGGCCATCATCTACACGACATAGCCCTGAATTTTCCAATGCGTAGCTCTTTGCAAAAGAGAGATATTGGCAAGGAAAAGCTGTCTTGTACCTTTGCATTTTTCTCCCAAACGAAGGACACTAGAAAGAAAATTTTAAAGCCTCCTGTTAGGCCATCATCTACACGACATAGCCCTGAATTTTCCAATGCGTAGCTCTTTGCAAAAGAGAGATATTGGCAAGGAAAAGCTGTCTTGTACCTTTGCATTTTTCTCCCAAACGAAGGACACTAGAAAGAAATTTTTAAAGCCTCCTGTTAGGCCATCATCTACACGACATAGCCCTGAATTTTCCAATCCGTAGCTCTTTGCAAAAGAGAGATATTGGCAAGGAAAAGCTGTCTTGTACCTTTGCATTTTTCTCCCAAACGAAGGACACTAGAAAGAAAATTTTAAAGCCTCCTGTTAGGCCATCATCTACACGACATAGCCCTGAATTTTCCAATGCGCAGCTCTTGGCAAGGAAAAGCTGTCTTGTACCATTGCATTTTTCTCCCAAACGAAGGACACTAGAAAGAAAATTTTAAAGCCTCCTGTTAGGCCATCATCTACACGACATAGCCCTGAATTTTCCAATGCGTAGCTCTTTGCAAAAGAGAGATATTGGCAAGGAAAAGCTGTCTTGTACCTTTGCATTTTTCTCCCAAACGAAGGACACTAGAAAGAAAATTTTAAAGCCTCCTGTTAGGCCATCATCTACACGACATAGCCCTGAATTTTCCAATGCGCAGCTCTTTGCAAAAGAGAGATATTGGCAAGGAAAAGCTGTCTTGTACCATTGCATTTTTCTCCCAAACGAAGGACACTAGAAAGAACATTTTAAAGCCTCCTGTTAGGCCATCATCTACACGACATAGCCCTGAATTTTCCAATGCGCAGCTCTTTGCAAAAGAGAGATATCGGCAAGGAAAAACTGTATTGTACCTTTGCATTTTTCTCCCAAACGAAAGACACTAGAATGAAAATTTTAAAGCCTCCTGTTAGTGCTTCATCTACACGTTATAGCCCTGAATTTTCCAATGCCTATCTCTTTGCAAAAGAGAGATATCGGCAAGGAAAAGCTGTATTGTACCTTTGCATTTTTCTCCCAAACGAAGGACACTAGAATGAAAATTTTAAAGCCTCCTGTTAGTGCTTCATCTACACATTATAGCCCTGAATTTTCCAATGCCTAGCTCTTTGCAAAAGAGAGATATTGGCAAGGAAAAGCTGTCTTGTACCTTTGCATTTTTCTCCCAAACGAAGGGCACTAGAAAGAAAATTTTAAAGCCTCCTGTTAGGCCATCATCTACACGACATAGCCCTGAATTTTCCAATGAGTAGCTCTTTGCTAAAGAGAGATATTGGCAAGGAAAAGCTGTCTTGTACCTTTGCATTTTTCTCCCAAACGAAGGACACTAGAAAGAAAATTTTAAAGCCTCCTGTTAGGCCATTATCTACACGACATAGCCCTGAATTTTCCAATGCGCAGCTCTTTGCAAAAGAGAGATATTGGCAAGGAAAAGCTGTCTTGTACCATTGCATTTTTCTCCCAAACGAAGGACACTAGAAATAAAATTTTAAAGCCTCCTGTTAGGCCATCATCTACACGACATAGCCCTGAATTTTCCAATGCGCAGCTCTTTGCAAAAGAGAGATATTGGCAAGGAAAAGCTGTCTTGTACCATTGCATTTTTCTCCCAAACGAAGGACACTAGAAAGAACATTTTAAAGCCTCCTGTTAGGCCATCATCTACACGACATAGCCCTGAATTTTCCAATGCGCAGCTCTTTGCAAAAGAGAGATATTGGCAAGGAAAAGCTGTCTTGTACCTTTGCATTTTTCTCCCAAACGAAGGTCACTAGAAAGAAAATTTTAAAGCCTCCTGTTAGGCCATCATCTACACGACATAGCCCTGAATTTTCCAATGCGCAGCTCTTGGCAAGGAAAAGCTGTCTTGTACCATTGCATTTTTCTCCCAAACGAAGGACACTAGAAAGAAAATTTTAAAGCCTCCTGTTAGGCCATCATCTACACGACATAGCCCTGAATTTTCCAATGCGTAGCTCTTTGCAAAAGAGAGATATTGGCAAGGAAAAGCTGTCTTGTACCTTTGCATTTTTCTCCCAAACGAAGGACACTAGAAAGAAAATTTTAAAGCCTCCTGTTAGGCCATCATCTACACGACATAGCCCTGAATTTTCCAATGCGCAGCTCTTTGCAAAAGAGAGATATTGGCAAGGAAAAGCTGTCTTGTACCATTGCATTTTTCTCCCAAACGAAGGACACTAGAAAGAACATTTTAAAGCCTCCTGTTAGGCCATCATCTACACGACATAGCCCTGAATTTTCCAATGCGCAGCTCTTTGCAAAAGAGAGATATTGGCAAGGAAAAGCTGTCTTGTACCTTTGCATTTTTCTCCCAAACGAAGGTCACTAGAAAGAAAATTTTAAAGCCTCCTGTTAGGCCATCATCTACACGACATAGCCCTGAATTTTCCAATGCGTAGCTCTTTGCATAAGAGAGATATTGGCAAGGAAAAGCTGTCTTGTACCTTTGCATTTTTCTCCCAAACGAAGGACACTAGAAAGAAAATTTTAAAGCCTCCTGTTAGGCCATCATCTACACGACATAGCCCTGAATTTTCCAATGCGCAGCTCTTTGCAAAAGAGAGATATTGGCAAGGAAAAGCTGTCTTGTACCTTTGCATTTTTCTCCCAAACGAAGGACACTAGAAAGAAAATTTTAAAGCCTCCTGTTAGGCCATCATCTACACGACATAGCCCTGAATTTTCCAATGCGCAGCTCTTTGCAAAAGAGAGATATTGGCAAGGAAAAGCTGTCTTGTACCATTGCATTTTTCTCCCAAACGAAGGACACTAGAAAGAAAATTTTAAAGCCTCCTGTTAGGCCATCATCTACACGACATAGCCCTGAATTTTCCAATGCGTAGCTCTTTGCAAAAGAGAGATATTGGCAAGGAAAAGCTGTCTTGTACCTTTGCATTTTTCTCCCAAACGAAAGACACTAGAATGAAAATTTTAAAGCCTCCTGTTAGTGCTTCATCTACACGGTATAGCCCTGAATTTTCCAATGCCTAGCTCTTTGCAAAAGAGAGATATCGGCAAGGAAAAGCAGCATTGTACCTTTGCATTTTTCTCCCAAACGAAAGACACTAGAATGAAAATTGTAAAGCCTCCTGTTAGTGCTTCATCTACACGTTATAGCCCTGCATTTTCCAATGCCTAGCTCTTTGCAAAAGAGAGATATTGGCAAGGAAAAGCTGTATTGTACCTTTGCATTTTTCTCCCAAACGAAAGACACTAGAATGAAAATTTTAAAGCCTCCTGTTAGTGCTTCATCTACACATTATAGCCCTGAATTTTCCAATGCCTAGCTCTTTGCAAAAGAGAGATATTGGCAAGGAAAAGCTGTATTGTACCTTTGCATTTTTCTCCAAAACGAAAGACACTAGAATGAAAATTTTAAAGCCTCCTGTTAGTGCTTCATCTACACGTTATAGCCCTGAATTTTCCAATGCCTATCTCTTTGCAAAAGAGAGATATCGGCAAGGAAAAGCTGTATTGAACCTTTGCATTTTTCTCCCAAACGAAGGACACTAGAATGAAAATTTTAAAGCCTCCTATTAGTGCTTTATCTACACGTTATAGCCCTGAATTTTCCAATGCCTATCTCTTTGCAAAAGAGAGATATCGGCAAGGAAAAGCTGTATTGTACCTTTGCATTTTTCTCCCAAACGAAGGACACTAGAATGAAAATTTTAAAGCCTCCTGTTAGTGCTTCATCTACACGTTATAGCCCTGAATTTTCCAATGCCTATCTCTTTGCAAAAGAGAGATATCGGCAAGGAAAAGCTGTATTGTACCTTTGCATTTTTCTCCCAAACGAAAGACACTAGAATGAACATTTTAAAGCCTCCTGTTAGTGCTTCATCTACACGTTATAGCCCTGAATTTTCCAATGCCTATCTCTTTGCAAAAGAGAGATATCGGCAAGGAAATGCTGTATTGTACCTTTGCATTTTTCTCCCAAACGAAAGACACTAGAATGAAAATTTTAAAGCCTCCTGTTAGTGCTTCATCTACACGGTATAGCCCTGAATTTTCCAATGCCTAGCTCTTTGCAAAAGAGAGATATTGGCAAGGAAAAGCTGTATTGTACCTTTGCATTTTTCTCCCAAACGAAGGACACTAGATTGAAAATTTTAAAGCCTCCTATTAGTGCTTCATCTACACGTTATAGCCCTGAATTTTCCAATGCCTATCTCTTTGCAAAAGAGAGATATCGGCAAGGAAAAGCTGTATTGTACCTTTGCATTTTTCTCCCAAACGAAGGACACTAGAATTAAAATTTTAAAGCCTCCTGTTAGTGCTTCATCTACACGTTATAGCCCTGAATTTTCCAATGCCTATCTCTTTGCAAAAGAGAGATATCGGCAAGGAAAAGCTGTATTGTACCTTTGCATTTTTCTCCCAAACGAAGGACACTAGAATGAAAATTTAAAAGCCTCCTGTTAGTGCTTCATCTACACGTTATAGCCCTGAATTTTCCAATGCCTATCTCTTTGCAAAAGAGAGATATCGGCAAGGAAAAGCTGTATTGTACCTTTGCATTTTTCTCCCAAACGAAGGACACTAGAATGAAAATTTAAAAGCCTCCTGTTAGTGCTTCATCTACACGTTATAGCCCTGCATTTTCCAATGCCTAGCTCTTTGCAAAAGAGAGATATTGGCAAGGAAAAGCTGTCTTGTACCATTGCATTTTTCTCCCAAACGAAGGACACTAGAAAGAACATTTTAAAGCCTCCTGTTAGGCCATCATCTACACGACATAGCCCTGAATTTTCCAATGCGCAGCTCTTTGCAAAAGAGAGATATCGGCAAGGAAAAACTGTATTGTACCTTTGCATTTTTCTCCCAAACGAAAGACACTAGAATGAAAATTTTAAAGCCTCCTGTTAGTGCTTCATCTACACGTTATAGCCCTGAATTTTCCAATGCCTAGCTCTTTGCAAAAGAGAGATATCGGCAAGGAAAAGCTGTATTGAACCTTTGCATTTTTCTCCCAAACGAAGGACACTAGAATGAAAATTTTAAAGCCTCCTATTAGTGCTTCATCTACACGTTATAGCCCTGAATTTTCCAATGCCTATCTCTTTGCAAAAGAGAGATATCGGCAAGGAAAAGCTGTATTGTACCTTTGCATTTTTCTCCCAAACGAAGGACACTAGAATGAAAATTTTAAAGCCTCCTGTTAGTGCTTCATCTACACATTATAGCCCTGAATTTTCCAATGCCTAGCTCTTTGCAAAAGAGAGATATTGGCAAGGAAAAGCTGTCTTGTACCTTTGCATTTTTCTCCCAAACGAAGGGCACTAGAAAGAAAATTTTAAAGCCTCCTGTTAGGCCATTATCTACACGACATAGCCCTGAATTTTCCAATGCGCAGCTCTTTGCAAAAGAGAGATATTGGCAAGGAAAAGCTGTCTTGTACCATTGCATTTTTCTCCCAAACGAAGGACACTAGAAAGAAAATTTTAAAGCCTCCTGTTAGGCCATCATCTACACGACATAGCCCTGAATTTTCCAATGCGCAGCTCTTTGCAAAAGAGAGATATTGGCAAGGAAAAGCTGTCTTGTACCATTGCATTTTTCTCCCAAACGAAGGACACTAGAAAGAACATTTTAAAGCCTCCTGTTAGGCCATCATCTACACGACATAGCCCTGAATTTTCCAATGAGTAGCTCTTTGCAAAAGAGAGATATTGGCAAGGAAAAGCTGTCTTGTACCTTTGCATTTTTCTCCCAAACGAAGGACACTAGAAAGAAAATTTTAAAGCCTCCTGTTAGGCCATTATCTACACGACATAGCCCTGAATTTTCCAATGCGCAGCTCTTTGCAAAAGAGAGATATTGGCAAGGAAAAGCTGTCTTGTACCATTGCATTTTTCTCCCAAACGAAGGACACTAGAAAGAAAATTTTAAAGCCTCCTGTTAGGCCATCATCTACACGACATAGCCCTGAATTTTCCAATGCGCAGCTCTTTGCAAAAGAGAGATATTGGCAAGGAAAAGCTGTCTTGTACCATTGCATTTTTCTCCCAAACGAAGGACACTAGAAAGAACATTTTAAAGCCTCCTGTTAGGCCATCATCTACACGACATAGCCCTGAATTTTCCAATGCGCAGCTCTTTGCAAAAGAGAGATATTGGCAAGGAAAAGCTGTCTTGTACCTTTGCATTTTTCTCCCAAACGAAGGTCACTAGAAAGAAAATTTTAAAGCCTCCTGTTAGGCCATCATCTACACGACATAGCCCTGAATTTTCCAATGCGCAGCTCTTGGCAAGGAAAAGCTGTCTTGTACCATTGCATTTTTCTCCCAAACGAAGGACACTAGAAAGAAAATTTTAAAGCCTCCTGTTAGGCCATCATCTACACGACATAGCCCTGAATTTTCCAATGCGTAGCTCTTTGCAAAAGAGAGATATTGGCAAGGAAAAGCTGTCTTGTACCTTTGCATTTTTCTCCCAAACGAAGGACACTAGAAAGAAAATTTTAAAGCCTCCTGTTAGGCCATCATCTACACGACATAGCCCTGAATTTTCCAATGCGCAGCTCTTTGCAAAAGAGAGATATTGGCAAGGAAAAGCTGTCTTGTACCATTGCATTTTTCTCCCAAACGAAGGACACTAGAAAGAACATTTTAAAGCCTCCTGTTAGGCCATCATCTACACGACATAGCCCTGAATTTTCCAATGCGCAGCTCTTTGCAAAAGAGAGATATTGGCAAGGAAAAGCTGTCTTGTACCTTTGCATTTTTCTCCCAAACGAAGGTCACTAGAAAGAAAATTTTAAAGCCTCCTGTTAGGCCATCATCTACACGACATAGCCCTGAATTTTCCAATGCGTAGCTCTTTGCATAAGAGAGATATTGGCAAGGAAAAGCTGTCTTGTACCTTTGCATTTTTCTCCCAAACGAAGGACACTAGAAAGAAAATTTTAAAGCCTCCTGTTAGGCCATCATCTACACGACATAGCCCTGAATTTTCCAATGCGCAGCTCTTTGCAAAAGAGAGATATTGGCAAGGAAAAGCTGTCTTGTACCTTTGCATTTTTCTCCCAAACGAAGGACACTAGAAAGAAAATTTTAAAGCCTCCTGTTAGGCCATCATCTACACGACATAGCCCTGAATTTTCCAATGCGCAGCTCTTTGCAAAAGAGAGATATTGGCAAGGAAAAGCTGTCTTGTACCATTGCATTTTTCTCCCAAACGAAGGACACTAGAAAGAAAATTTTAAAGCCTCCTGTTAGGCCATCATCTACACGACATAGCCCTGAATTTTCCAATGCGCAGCTCTTTGCAAAAGAGAGATATTGGCAAGGAAAAGCTGTCTTGTACCATTGCATTTTTCTCCCAAACGAAGGACACTAGAATGAAAATTTTAAAGCCTCCTATTAGTGCTTCATCTACACGTTATAGCCCTGAATTTTCCAATGCCTATCTCTTTGCAAAAGAGAGATATCGGCAAGGAAAAGCTGTATTGTACCTTTGCATTTTTCTCCCAAACGAAGGACACTAGAATGAAAATTTTAAAGCCTCCTGTTAGTGCTTCATCTACACATTATAGCCCTGAATTTTCCAATGCCTAGCTCTTTGCAAAAGAGAGATATTGGCAAGGAAAAGCTGTCTTGTACCTTTGCATTTTTCTCCCAAACGAAGGGCACTAGAAAGAAAATTTTAAAGCCTCCTGTTAGGCCATCATCTACACGACATAGCCCTGAATTTTCCAATGAGTAGCTCTTTGCAAAAGAGAGATATTGGCAAGGAAAAGCTGTCTTGTACCTTTGCATTTTTCTCCCAAACGAAGGACACTAGAAAGAAAATTTTAAAGCCTCCTGTTAGGCCATTATCTACACGACATAGCCCTGAATTTTCCAATGCGCAGCTCTTTGCAAAAGAGAGATATTGGCAAGGAAAAGCTGTCTTGTACCATTGCATTTTTCTCCCAAACGAAGGACACTAGAAAGAAAATTTTAAAGCCTCCTGTTAGGCCATCATCTACACGACATAGCCCTGAATTTTCCAATGCGCAGCTCTTTGCAAAAGAGAGATATTGGCAAGGAAAAGCTGTCTTGTACCATTGCATTTTTCTCCCAAACGAAGGACACTAGAAAGAACATTTTAAAGCCTCCTGTTAGGCCATCATCTACACGACATAGCCCTGAATTTTCCAATGCGCAGCTCTTTGCAAAAGAGAGATATTGGCAAGGAAAAGCTGTCTTGTACCTTTGCATTTTTCTCCCAAACGAAGGTCACTAAAAAGAAAATTTTAAAGCCTCCTGTTAGGCCATCATCTACACGACATAGCCCTGAATTTTCCAATGCGCAGCTCTTGGCAAGGAAAAGCTGTCTTGTACCATTGCATTTTTCTCCCAAACGAAGGACACTAGAAAGAAAATTTTAAAGCCTCCTGTTAGGCCATCATCTACACGACATAGCCCTGAATTTTCCAATGCGTAGCTCTTTGCAAAAGAGAGATATTGGCAAGGAAAAGCTGTCTTGTACCTTTGCATTTTTCTCCCAAACGAAGGACACTAGAAAGAAAATTTTAAAGCCTCCTGTTAGGCCATCATCTACACGACATAGCCCTGAATTTTCCAATGCGCAGCTCTTTGCAAAAGAGAGATATTGGCAAGGAAAAGCTGTCTTGTACCATTGCATTTTTCTCCCAAACGAAGGACACTAGAAAGAACATTTTAAAGCCTCCTGTTAGGCCATCATCTACACGACATAGCCCTGAATTTTCCAATGCGCAGCTCTTTGCAAAAGAGAGATATTGGCAAGGAAAAGCTGTCTTGTACCTTTGCATTTTTCTCCCAAACGAAGGTCACTAGAAAGAAAATTTTAAAGCCTCCTGTTAGGCCATCATCTACACGACATAGCCCTGAATTTTCCAGTGCGTAGCTCTTTGCATAAGAGAGATATTGGCAAGGAAAAGCTGTCTTGTACCTTTGCATTTTTCTCCCAAACGAAGGACACTAGAAAGAAAATTTTAAAGCCTCCTGTTAGGCCATCATCTACACGACATAGCCCTGAATTTTCCAATGCGCAGCTCTTTGCAAAAGAGAGATATTGGCAAGGAAAAGCTGTCTTGTACCTTTGCATTTTTCTCCCAAACGAAGGACACTAGAAAGAAAATTTTAAAGCCTCCTGTTAGGCCATCATCTACACGACATAGCCCTGAATTTTCCAATGCGCAGCTCTTTGCAAAAGAGAGATATTGGCAAGGAAAAGCTGTCTTGTACCATTGCATTTTTCTCCCAAACGAAGGACACTAGAAAGAAAATTTTAAAGCCTCCTGTTAGGCCATCATCTACACGACATAGCCCTGAATTTTCCAATGCGTAGCTCTTTGCAAAAGAGAGATATTGGCAAGGAAAAGCTGTCTTGTACCTTTGCATTTTTCTCCCAAACGAAAGACACTAGAATGAAAATTTTAAAGCCTCCTGTTAGTGCTTCATCTACACGGTATAGCCCTGAATTTTCCAATGCCTAGCTCTTTGCAAAAGAGAGATATCGGCAAGGAAAAGCAGCATTGTACCTTTGCATTTTTCTCCCAAACGAAAGACACTAGAATGAAAATTGTAAAGCCTCCTGTTAGTGCTTCATCTACACGTTATAGCCCTGCATTTTCCAATGCCTAGCTCTTTGCAAAAGAGAGATATTGGCAAGGAAAAGCTGTATTGTACCTTTGCATTTTTCTCCCAAACGAAAGACACTAGAATGAAAATTTTAAAGCCTCCTGTTAGTGCTTCATCTACACATTATAGCCCTGAATTTTCCAATGCCTAGCTCTTTGCAAAAGAGAGATATTGGCAAGGAAAAGCTGTATTGTACCTTTGCATTTTTCTCCCAAACGAAGGACACTAGAATGAAAATTTTAAAGCCTACTGTTAGTGCTTCATCTACACGTTATAGCCCTGAATTTTCCAATGCGTAGCTCTTTGCATAAGAGAGATATTGGCAAGGAAAAGCTGTCTTGTACCTTTGCATTTTTCTCCCAAACGAAGGACACTAGAAAGAAAATTTTAAAGCCTCCTGTTAGGCCATCATCTACACGACATAGCCCTGAATTTTCCAATGCGCAGCTCTTTGCAAAAGAGAGATATTGGCAAGGAAAAGCTGTCTTGTACCTTTGCATTTTTCTCCCAAACGAAGGACACTAGAAAGAAAATTTTAAAGCCTCCTGTTAGGCCATCATCTACACGACATAGCCCTGAATTTTCCAATGCGCAGCTCTTTGCAAAAGAGAGATATTGGCAAGGAAAAGCTGTCTTGTACCATTGCATTTTTCTCCCAAACGAAGGACACTAGAAAGAAAATTTTAAAGCCTCCTGTTAGGCCATCATCTACACGACATAGCCCTGAATTTTCCAATGCGCAGCTCTTTGCAAAAGAGAGATATTGGCAAGGAAAAGCTGTCTTGTACCATTGCATTTTTCTCCCAAACGAAGGACACTAGAATGAAAATTTTAAAGCCTCCTATTAGTGCTTCATCTACACGTTATAGCCCTGAATTTTCCAATGCCTATCTCTTTGCAAAAGAGAGATATCGGCAAGGAAAAGCTGTATTGTACCTTTGCATTTTTCTCCCAAACGAAGGACACTAGAATGAAAATTTTAAAGCCTCCTGTTAGTGCTTCATCTACACATTATAGCCCTGAATTTTCCAATGCCTAGCTCTTTGCAAAAGAGAGATATTGGCAAGGAAAAGCTGTCTTGTACCTTTGCATTTTTCTCCCAAACGAAGGGCACTAGAAAGAAAATTTTAAAGCCTCCTGTTAGGCCATCATCTACACGACATAGCCCTGAATTTTCCAATGAGTAGCTCTTTGCAAAAGAGAGATATTGGCAAGGAAAAGCTGTCTTGTACCTTTGCATTTTTCTCCCAAACGAAGGACACTAGAAAGAAAATTTTAAAGCCTCCTGTTAGGCCATTATCTACACGACATAGCCCTGAATTTTCCAATGCGCAGCTCTTTGCAAAAGAGAGATATTGGCAAGGAAAAGCTGTCTTGTACCATTGCATTTTTCTCCCAAACGAAGGACACTAGAAAGAAAATTTTAAAGCCTCCTGTTAGGCCATCATCTACACGACATAGCCCTGAATTTTCCAATGCGCAGCTCTTTGCAAAAGAGAGATATTGGCAAGGAAAAGCTGTCTTGTACCATTGCATTTTTCTCCCAAACGAAGGACACTAGAAAGAACATTTTAAAGCCTCCTGTTAGGCCATCATCTACACGACATAGCCCTGAATTTTCCAATGCGCAGCTCTTTGCAAAAGAGAGATATTGGCAAGGAAAAGCTGTCTTGTACCTTTGCATTTTTCTCCCAAACGAAGGTCACTAAAAAGAAAATTTTAAAGCCTCCTGTTAGGCCATCATCTACACGACATAGCCCTGAATTTTCCAATGCGCAGCTCTTGGCAAGGAAAAGCTGTCTTGTACCATTGCATTTTTCTCCCAAACGAAGGACACTAGAAAGAAAATTTTAAAGCCTCCTGTTAGGCCATCATCTACACGACATAGCCCTGAATTTTCCAATGCGTAGCTCTTTGCAAAAGAGAGATATTGGCAAGGAAAAGCTGTCTTGTACCTTTGCATTTTTCTCCCAAACGAAGGACACTAGAAAGAAAATTTTAAAGCCTCCTGTTAGGCCATCATCTACACGACATAGCCCTGAATTTTCCAATGCGCAGCTCTTTGCAAAAGAGAGATATTGGCAAGGAAAAGCTGTCTTGTACCATTGCATTTTTCTCCCAAACGAAGGACACTAGAAAGAACATTTTAAAGCCTCCTGTTAGGCCATCATCTACACGACATAGCCCTGAATTTTCCAATGCGCAGCTCTTTGCAAAAGAGAGATATTGGCAAGGAAAAGCTGTCTTGTACCTTTGCATTTTTCTCCCAAACGAAGGTCACTAGAAAGAAAATTTTAAAGCCTCCTGTTAGGCCATCATCTACACGACATAGCCCTGAATTTTCCAGTGCGTAGCTCTTTGCATAAGAGAGATATTGGCAAGGAAAAGCTGTCTTGTACCTTTGCATTTTTCTCCCAAACGAAGGACACTAGAAAGAAAATTTTAAAGCCTCCTGTTAGGCCATCATCTACACGACATAGCCCTGAATTTTCCAATGCGCAGCTCTTTGCAAAAGAGAGATATTGGCAAGGAAAAGCTGTCTTGTACCTTTGCATTTTTCTCCCAAACGAAGGACACTAGAAAGAAAATTTTAAAGCCTCCTGTTAGGCCATCATCTACACGACATAGCCCTGAATTTTCCAATGCGCAGCTCTTTGCAAAAGAGAGATATTGGCAAGGAAAAGCTGTCTTGTACCATTGCATTTTTCTCCCAAACGAAGGACACTAGAAAGAAAATTTTAAAGCCTCCTGTTAGGCCATCATCTACACGACATAGCCCTGAATTTTCCAATGCGTAGCTCTTTGCAAAAGAGAGATATTGGCAAGGAAAAGCTGTCTTGTACCTTTGCATTTTTCTCCCAAACGAAAGACACTAGAATGAAAATTTTAAAGCCTCCTGTTAGTGCTTCATCTACACGGTATAGCCCTGAATTTTCCAATGCCTAGCTCTTTGCAAAAGAGAGATATCGGCAAGGAAAAGCAGCATTGTACCTTTGCATTTTTCTCCCAAACGAAAGACACTAGAATGAAAATTGTAAAGCCTCCTGTTAGTGCTTCATCTACACGTTATAGCCCTGCATTTTCCAATGCCTAGCTCTTTGCAAAAGAGAGATATTGGCAAGGAAAAGCTGTATTGTACCTTTGCATTTTTCTCCCAAACGAAAGACACTAGAATGAAAATTTTAAAGCCTCCTGTTAGTGCTTCATCTACACATTATAGCCCTGAATTTTCCAATGCCTAGCTCTTTGCAAAAGAGAGATATTGGCAAGGAAAAGCTGTATTGTACCTTTGCATTTTTCTCCCAAACGAAGGACACTAGAATGAAAATTTTAAAGCCTACTGTTAGTGCTTCATCTACACGTTATAGCCCTGAATTTTCCAATGCCTAGCTCTTTGCAAAAGAGAGATATCGGCAAGGAAAAGCTGTATTGTACCTTTGCATTTTTCTCCAAAACGAAAGACACTAGAATGAAAATTTTAAAGCCTCCTATTAGTGCTTCATCTACACGTTATAGCCCTGAATTTTCCAATGCCTATCTCTTTGCAAAAGAGAGATATCGGCAAGGAAAAGCTGTATTGTACCTTTGCATTTTTCTCCCAAACGAAGGACACTAGAATGAAAATTTTAAAGCCTCCTGTTAGTGCTTCATCTACACGTTATAGCCCTGAATTTTCCAATGCCTATCTCTTTGCAAAAGAGAGATATCGGCAAGGAAAAGCTGTATTGTACCTTTGCATTTTTCTCCCAAACGAAAGACACTAGAATGAACATTTTAAAGCCTCCTGTTAGTGCTTCATCTACACGTTATAGCCCTGAATTTTCCAATGCCTATCTCTTTGCAAACGAGAGATATCGGCAAGGAAATGCTGTATTGTACCTTTGCATTTTTCTCCCAAACGAAAGACACTAGAATGAAAATTTTAAAGCCTCCTGTTAGTGCTTCATCTACACGGTATAGCCCTGAATTTTCCAATGCCTAGCTCTTTGCAAAAGAGAGATATTGGCAAGGAAAAGCTGTATTGTACCTTTGCATTTTTCTCCCAAACGAAGGACACTAGATTGAAAATTTTAAAGCCTCCTATTAGTGCTTCATCTACACGTTATAGCCCTGAATTTTCCAATGCCTATCTCTTTGCAAAAGAGAGATATCGGCAAGGAAAAGCTGTATTGTACCTTTGCATTTTTCTCCCAAACGAAGGACACTAGAATTAAAATTTTAAAGCCTCCTGTTAGTGCTTCATCTACACGTTATAGCCCTGAATTTTCCAATGCCTATCTCTTTGCAAAAGAGAGATATCGGCAAGGAAAAGCTGTATTGTACCTTTGCATTTTTCTCCCAAACGAAGGACACTAGAATGAAAATTTAAAAGCCTCCTGTTAGTGCTTCATCTACACGTTATAGCCCTGAATTTTCCAATGCCTATCTCTTTGCAAAAGAGAGATATCGGCAAGGAAAAGCTGTATTGTACCTTTGCATTTTTCTCCCAAACGAAAGACACTAGAATGAACATTTTAAAGCCTCCTGTTAGTGCTTCATCTACACGTTATAGCCCTGAATTTTCCAATGCCTATCTCTTTGCAAAAGAGAGATATCGGCAAGGAAATGCTGTATTGTACCTTTGCATTTTTCTCCCAAACGAAAGACACTAGAATGAAAATTTTAAAGCCTCCTGTTAGTGCTTCATCTACACGGTATAGCCCTGAATTTTCCAATGCCTAGCTCTTTGCAAAAGAGAGATATTGGCAAGGAAAAGCTGTATTGTACCTTTGCATTTTTCTCCCAAACGAAGGACACTAGATTGAAAATTTTAAAGCCTCCTATTAGTGCTTCATCTACACGTTATAGCCCTGAATTTTCCAATGCCTATCTCTTTGCAAAAGAGAGATATCGGCAAGGAAAAGCTGTATTGTACCTTTGCATTTTTCTCCCAAACGAAGGACACTAGAATTAAAATTTTAAAGCCTCCTGTTAGTGCTTCATCTACACGTTATAGCCCTGAATTTTCCAATGCCTATCTCTTTGCAAAAGAGAGATATCGGCAAGGAAAAGCTGTATTGTACCTTTGCATTTTTCTCCCAAACGAAGGACACTAGAATGAAAATTTAAAAGCCTCCTGTTAGTGCTTCATCTACACGTTATAGCCCTGAATTTTCCAATGCCTATCTCTTTGCAAAAGAGAGATATCGGCAAGGAAAAGCTGTATTGTACCTTTGCATTTTTCTCCCAAACGAAGGACACTAGAATGAAAATTTAAAAGCCTCCTGTTAGTGCTTCATCTACATGTTATAGCCCTGAATTTTCCAATGCCTATCTCTTTGCAAAAGAGAGATATCGGCAAGGAAAAACTGTATTGTACCTTTGCATTTTTCTCCCAAACGAAAGACACTAGAATGAAAATTTTAAAGCCTCCTGTTAGTGCTTCATCTACACGTTATAGCCCTGAATTTTCCAATGCCTAGCTCTTTGCAAAAGAGAGATATTGGCAAGGAAATGCTGTATTGTACCTTTGCATTTTTCTCTCAAACGAAGGACACTAGAATGAAAATTTTAAAGCCTTCTGTTAGTGCTTCATCTACACGTTATAGCCCTGAATTTTCCAATGCCTAGCTCTTTGCAAAAGAGAGATATCGGCAAGGAAAAGCTGTATTGTACCTTTGCATTTTTCTCCCAAACGAAAGACACTAGAATGAAAATTTTAAAGCCTCCTGTTAGTGCTTCATCTACACGTTATAGCCCTGCATTTTCCAATGCCTATCTCTTTGCAAAAGAGAGATATCGGCAAGGAAAAGCAGCATTGTACCTTTGCATTTTTCTCCCAAACGAAAGACACTAGAATGAAAATTGTAAAGCCTCCTGTTAGTGCTTCATCTACACGTTATAGCCCTGCATTTTCCAATGCCTAGCTCTTTGCAAAAGAGAGATATTGGCAAGGAAAAGCTGTATTGTACCTTTGCATTTTTCTCCCAAACGAAAGACACTAGAATGAAAATTTTAAAGCCTCCTGTTAGTGCTTCATCTACACATTATAGCCCTGAATTTTCCAATGCCTAGCTCTTTGCAAAAGAGAGATATTGGCAAGGAAAAGCTGTATTGTACCTTTGCATTTTTCTCCCAAACGAAGGACACTAGAATGAAAATTTTAAAGCCTACTGTTAGTGCTTCATCTACACGTTATAGCCCTGAATTTTCCAATGCCTATCTCTTTGCAAAAGAGAGATATCGGCAAGGAAATGCTGTATTGTACCTTTGCATTTTTCTCCCAAACGAAAGACACTAGAATGAAAATTTTAAAGCCTCCTGTTAGTGCTTCATCTACACGGTATAGCCCTGAATTTTCCAATGCCTAGCTCTTTGCAAAAGAGAGATATCGGCAAGGAAAAGCAGCATTGTACCTTTGCATTTTTCTCCCAAACGAAAGACACTAGAATGAAAATTGTAAAGCCTCCTGTTAGTGCTTCATCTACACGTTATAGCCCTGCATTTTCCAATGCCTAGCTCTTTGCAAAAGAGAGATATTGGCAAGGAAAAGCTGTATTGTACCTTTGCATTTTTCTCCCAAACGAAAGACACTAGAATGAAAATTTTAAAGCCTCCTGTTAGTGCTTCATCTACACGTTATAGCCCTGAATTTTCCAATGCCTAGCTCTTTGCAAAAGAGAGATATTGGCAAGGAAAAGCTGTATTGTACCTTTGCATTTTTCTCCCAAACGAAGGACACTAGAATGAAAATTTTAAAGCCTACTGTTAGTGCTTCATCTACACGTTATAGCCCTGAATTTTCCAATGCCTAGCTCTTTGCAAAAGAGAGATATCGGCAAGGAAAAGCTGTATTGTACCTTTGCATTTTTCTCCCAAACGAAAGACACTAGAATGAAAATTTTAAAGCCTCCTGTTAGTGCTTCATCTACACGTTATAGCCCTGCATTTTCAAATGCCTATCTCTTTGCAAAAGAGAGATATCGGCAAGGAAAAGCAGCATTGTACTTTTGCATTTTTCTCCCAAACGAAGGACACTAGAATGAAAATTTAAAAGCCTCCTGTTAGTGCTTCATCTACACGGTATAGCCCTGAATTTTCCAATGCCTAGCTCTTTGCAAAAGAGAGATATTGGCAAGGAAAAGCTGTATTGTACCTTTGCATTTTTCTCCCAAACGAAGGACACTAGAATGAAAATTTTAAAGCCTCCTGTTAGTGCTTCATCTGCACATTATAGCCCTGAATTTTCCAATGCCTATCTCTTTGCAAAAGAGATATATTGGCAAGGAAAAGCTGTATTGTACCTTTGCATTTTTCTCCCAAACGAAGGACACTAGAATGAAAATTTTAAAGCCTCCTGTTAGTGCTTCATCTGCACGTTATAGCCCTGAATTTTCCAATGCCTATCTCTTTGCAAAAGAGATATATTGGCAAGGAAAAACTGTATTGTACCTTTGCATTTTTCTCCTAAACGAAAGACACTAGAATGAAAATTTTAAAGCCTCCTGTTAGTGCTTCATCTACACGTTATAGCCCTGAATTTTCCAATGCCTAGATCTTTGCAAAAGAGAGATATTGGCAAGGAAAAGCTGTATTGTACCTTTGCATTTTTCTCCCAAACGAAAGACACTAGAATGAAAATTTTAAAGCCTACTGTTAATGCTTCATCTACACGTTATAGCCCTGAATTTTCCAATGCCTAGCTCTTTGCAAAAGAGAGATATTGGCAAGGAAAAGCTGTATTGTACCTTTGCATTTTTCTCCCAAACGAAGGACACTAGATTGAAAATTTTAAAGCCTCCTATTAGTGCTTCATCTACACGTTATAGCCCTGAATTTTCCAATGCCTATCTCTTTGCAAAAGAGAGATATCGGCAAGGAAAAGCTGTATTGTACCTTTGCATTTTTCTCCCAAACGAAGGACACTAGAATTAAAATTTTAAAGCCTCCTGTTAGTGCTTCATCTACACGTTATAGCCCTGAATTTTCCAATGCCTATCTCTTTGCAAAAGAGAGATATCGGCAAGGAAAAGCTGTATTGTACCTTTGCATTTTTCTCCCAAACGAAGGACACTAGAATGAAAATTTAAAAGCCTCCTGTTAGTGCTTCATCTACACGTTATAGCCCTGAATTTTCCAATGCCTATCTCTTTGCAAAAGAGAGATATCGGCAAGGAAAAGCTGTATTGTACCTTTGCATTTTTCTCCCAAACGAAGGACACTAGAATGAAAATTTAAAAGCCTCCTGTTAGTGCTTCATCTACACGTTATAGCCCTGAATTTTCCAATGCCTATCTCTTTGCAAAAGAGAGATATCGGCAAGGAAAAACTGTATTGTACCTTTGCATTTTTCTCCCAAACGAAAGACACTAGAATGAAAATTTTAAAGCCTCCTGTTAGTGCTTCATCTACACGTTATAGCCCTGAATTTTCCAATGCCTAGCTCTTTGCAAAAGAGAGATATTGGCAAGGAAATGCTGTATTGTACCTTTGCATTTTTCTCTCAAACGAAGGACACTAGAATGAAAATTTTAAAGCCTTCTGTTAGTGCTTCATCTACACGTTATAGCCCTGAATTTTCCAATGCCTAGCTCTTTGCAAAAGAGAGATATCGGCAAGGAAAAGCTGTATTGTACCTTTGCATTTTTCTCCCAAACGAAAGACACTAGAATGAAAATTTTAAAGCCTCCTGTTAGTGCTTCATCTACACGTTATAGCCCTGCATTTTCAAATGCCTATCTCTTTGCAAAAGAGAGATATCGGCAAGGAAAAGCAGCATTGTACTTTTGCATTTTTCTCCCAAACGAAGGACACTAGAATGAAAATTTAAAAGCCTCCTGTTAGTGCTTCATCTACACGGTATAGCCCTGAATTTTCCAATGCCTAGCTCTTTGCAAAAGAGAGATATTGGCAAGGAAAAGCTGTATTGTACCTTTGCATTTTTCTCCCAAACGAAGGACACTAGAATGAAAATTTTAAAGCCTCCTGTTAGTGCTTCATCTGCACATTATAGCCCTGAATTTTCCAATGCCTATCTCTTTGCAAAAGAGATATATTGGCAAGGAAAAGCTGTATTGTACCTTTGCATTTTTCTCCCAAACGAAGGACACTAGAATGAAAATTTTAAAGCCTCCTGTTAGTGCTTCATCTGCACGTTATAGCCCTGAATTTTCCAATGCCTATCTCTTTGCAAAAGAGATATATTGGCAAGGAAAAACTGTATTGTACCTTTGCATTTTTCTCCTAAACGAAAGACACTAGAATGAAAATTTTAAAGCCTCCTGTTAGTGCTTCATCTACACGTTATAGCCCTGAATTTTCCAATGCCTAGATCTTTGCAAAAGAGAGATATTGGCAAGGAAAAGCTGTATTGTACCTTTGCATTTTTCTCCCAAACGAAAGACACTAGAATGAAAATTTTAAAGCCTACTGTTAATGCTTCATCTACACGTTATAGCCCTGAATTTTCCAATGCCTAGCTCTTTGCAAAAGAGAGATATTGGCAAGGAAAAGCTGTATTGTACCTTTGCATTTTTCTCCCAAACGAAGGACACTAGATTGAAAATTTTAAAGCCTCCTATTAGTGCTTCATCTACACGTTATAGCCCTGAATTTTCCAATGCCTATCTCTTTGCAAAAGAGAGATATCGGCAAGGAAAAGCTGTATTGTACCTTTGCATTTTTCTCCCAAACGAAGGACACTAGAATTAAAATTTTAAAGCCTCCTGTTAGTGCTTCATCTACACGTTATAGCCCTGAATTTTCCAATGCCTATCTCTTTGCAAAAGAGAGATATCGGCAAGGAAAAGCTGTATTGTACCTTTGCATTTTTCTCCCAAACGAAGGACACTAGAATGAAAATTTAAAAGCCTCCTGTTAGTGCTTCATCTACACGTTATAGCCCTGAATTTTCCAATGCCTATCTCTTTGCAAAAGAGAGATATCGGCAAGGAAAAGCTGTATTGTACCTTTGCATTTTTCTCCCAAACGAAGGACACTAGAATGAAAATTTAAAAGCCTCCTGTTAGTGCTTCATCTACACGTTATAGCCCTGAATTTTCCAATGCCTATCTCTTTGCAAAAGAGAGATATCGGCAAGGAAAAACTGTATTGTACCTTTGCATTTTTCTCCCAAACGAAAGACACTAGAATGAAAATTTTAAAGCCTCCTGTTAGTGCTTCATCTACACGTTATAGCCCTGAATTTTCCAATGCCTAGCTCTTTGCAAAAGAGAGATATTGGCAAGGAAATGCTGTATTGTACCTTTGCATTTTTCTCTCAAACGAAGGACACTAGAATGAAAATTTTAAAGCCTTCTGTTAGTGCTTCATCTACACGTTATAGCCCTGAATTTTCCAATGCCTAGCTCTTTGCAAAAGAGAGATATCGGCAAGGAAAAGCTGTATTGTACCTTTGCATTTTTCTCCCAAACGAAAGACACTAGAATGAAAATTTTAAAGCCTCCTGTTAGTGCTTCATCTACACGTTATAGCCCTGCATTTTCCAATGCCTATCTCTTTGCAAAAGAGAGATATCGGCAAGGAAAAGCAGCATTGTACCTTTGCATTTTTCTCCCAAACGAAAGACACTAGAATGAAAATTGTAAAGCCTCCTGTTAGTGCTTCATCTACACGTTATAGCCCTGCATTTTCCAATGCCTAGCTCTTTGCAAAAGAGAGATATTGGCAAGGAAAAGCTGTATTGTACCTTTGCATTTTTCTCCCAAACGAAAGACACTAGAATGAAAATTTTAAAGCCTCCTGTTAGTGCTTCATCTACACATTATAGCCCTGAATTTTCCAATGCCTAGCTCTTTGCAAAAGAGAGATATTGGCAAGGAAAAGCTGTATTGTACCTTTGCATTTTTCTCCCAAACGAAGGACACTAGAATGAAAATTTTAAAGCCTCCTGTTAGTGCTTCATCTACACGGTATAGCCCTGAATTTTCCAATGCCTAGCTCTTTGCAAAAGAGAGATATCGGCAAGGAAAAGCAGCATTGTACCTTTGCATTTTTCTCCCAAACGAAAGACACTAGAATGAAAATTGTAAAGCCTCCTGTTAGTGCTTCATCTACACGTTATAGCCCTGCATTTTCCAATGCCTAGCTCTTTGCAAAAGAGAGATATTGGCAAGGAAAAGCTGTATTGTACCTTTGCATTTTTCTCCCAAACGAAAGACACTAGAATGAAAATTTTAAAGCCTCCTGTTAGTGCTTCATCTACACGTTATAGCCCTGAATTTTCCAATGCCTAGCTCTTTGCAAAAGAGAGATATTGGCAAGGAAAAGCTGTATTGTACCTTTGCATTTTTCTCCCAAACGAAGGACACTAGAATGAAAATTTTAAAGCCTACTGTTAGTGCTTCATCTACACGTTATAGCCCTGAATTTTCCAATGCCTAGCTCTTTGCAAAAGAGAGATATCGGCAAGGAAAAGCTGTATTGTACCTTTGCATTTTTCTCCCAAACGAAAGACACTAGAATGAAAATTTTAAAGCCTCCTGTTAGTGCTTCATCTACACGTTATAGCCCTGCATTTTCAAATGCCTATCTCTTTGCAAAAGAGAGATATCGGCAAGGAAAAGCAGCATTGTACTTTTGCATTTTTCTCCCAAACGAAGGACACTAGAATGAAAATTTAAAAGCCTCCTGTTAGTGCTTCATCTACACGGTATAGCCCTGAATTTTCCAATGCCTAGCTCTTTGCAAAAGAGAGATATTGGCAAGGAAAAGCTGTATTGTACCTTTGCATTTTTCTCCCAAACGAAGGACACTAGAATGAAAATTTTAAAGCCTCCTGTTAGTGCTTCATCTGCACATTATAGCCCTGAATTTTCCAATGCCTATCTCTTTGCAAAAGAGATATATTGGCAAGGAAAAGCTGTATTGTACCTTTGCATTTTTCTCCCAAACGAAGGACACTAGAATGAAAATTTTAAAGCCTCCTGTTAGTGCTTCATCTGCACGTTATAGCCCTGCATTTTCCAATGCCTATCTCTTTGCAAAAGAGATATATTGGCAAGGAAAAACTGTATTGTACCTTTGCATTTTTCTCCTAAACGAAAGACACTAGAATGAAAATTTTAAAGCCTCCTGTTAGTGCTTCATCTACACGTTATAGCCCTGAATTTTCCAATGCCTAGCTCTTTGCAAAAGAGAGATATTGGCAAGGAAAAGCTGTATTGTACCTTTGCATTTTTCTCCCAAACGAAAGACACTAGAATGAAAATTTTAAAGCCTACTGTTAATGCTTCATCTACACGTTATAGCCCTGAATTTTCCAATGCCTAGCTCTTTGCAAAAGAGAGATATCGGCAAGGAAAAGCTGTATTGTACCTTTGCATTTTTCTCCCAAACGAAAGACACTAGAATGAAAATTTTAAAGCCTCCTGTTAGTGCTTCATCTACACGTTATAGCCCTGAATTTTCCAATGCCTATCTCTTTGCAAAAGAGAGATATCGGCAAGGAAAAGCTGTATTGTACCTTTGCATTTTTCTCCCAAACGAAGGACACTAGAATGAAAATTTTAAAGCCTCCTATTAGTGCTTCATCTACACGTTATAGCCCTGAATTTTCCAATTCCTATCTCTTTGCAAAAGAGAGATATCGGCAAGGAAAAGCTGTATTGTACCTTTGCATTTTTCTCCCAAACGAAGGACACTAGAATAAAAATTTTAAAGCCTCCTGTTAGTGCTTCATCTACACGTTATAGCCCTGAATTTTCCAATGCCTATCTCTTTGCAAAAGAGAGATATCGGCAAGGAAAAGCTGTATTGTACCTTTGCATTTTTCTCCCAAACGAAAGACACTAGAATGAAAATTTTAAAGCCTCCTGTTAGTGCTTCATCTACACGTTATAGCCCTGAATTTTCCAAAGCCTATCTCTTTGCAAAAGAGAGATATCGGCAAGGAAATGCTGTATTGTACCTTTGCATTTTTCTCCCAAACGAAAGACACTAGAATGAAAATTTTAAAGCCTCCTGTTAGTGCTTCATCTACACGTTATAGCCCTGCATTTTCCAATGCCTATCTCTTTGCAAAAGAGAGATATCGGCAAGGAAAAGCTGCATTGTACTTTTGCATTTTTCTCCCAAACGAAAGACACTAGAATGAAAATTTTAAAGCCTCCTGTTAGTGCTTCATCTACACGTAATAGCCCTGAATTTTCCAATGCCTATCTCTTTACAAAAGAGAGATATCGGCAAGGAAATGCTGTATTGTACCTTTGCATTTTTCTCCCAAACGAAAGACACTAGAATGAAAATTTTAAAGCCTCCTGTTAGTGCTTCATCTACACGTTATAGCCCTGCATTTTCCAATGCCTAGCTCTTTGCAAAAGAGAGATATTGGCAAGGAAAAGCTGTATTGTACCTTTGCATTTTTCTCCCAAACGAAAGACACTAGAATGAAAATTTTAAAGCCTCCTGTTAGTGCTTCATCTACACGTTATAGCCCTGAATTTTCCAATGCCTATCTCTTTGCCAAAGAGAGATATTGGCAAGGAAAAACTGTATTGTACCTTTGCATTTTTCTCCCAAACGAAAGACACTAGAATTAAAATTTTAAAGCCTCCTGTTAGTGCTTCATCTACACGTTATAGCCCTGAATTTTCCAATGCCTATCTCTTTGCAAAAGAAAGATATCGGCAAGGAAAAGCTGTATTGTACCTTTGCATTTTTCTCCCAAACGAAGGACACTAGAATGAAAATTTAAAAGCCTCCTGTTAGTGCTTCATCTACACGGTATAGCCCTGAATTTTCCAATGCCTAGCTCTTTGCAAAAGAGAGATATTGGCAAGGAAAAGCTGTATTGTACCTTTGCATTTTTCTCCCAAACGAAAGACACTAGAATTAAAATTTTAAAGCCTACTGTTAGTGCTTCATCTACACGTTATAGCCCTGAATTTTCCAATGCCTAGCTCTTTGCAAAAGAGAGATATCGGCAAGGAAAAGCTGTATTGTACCTTTGCATTTTTCTCCCAAACGAAAGACACTAGAATGAAAATTTTAAAGCCTCCTGTTAGTGCTTCATCTACACGTTATAGCCCTGAATTTTCCAATGCCTATCTCTTTGCAAAAGAGAGATATCGGCAAGGAAAAGCTGTATTGTACCTTTGCATTTTTCTCCCAAACGAAGGACACTAGAATGAAAATTTAAAAGCCTCCTGTTAGTGCTTCATCTACACGGTATAGCCCTGAATTTTCCAATGCCTAGCTCTTTGCAAAAGAGAGATATTGGCAAGGAAAAGCTGTATTGTACCTTTGCATTTTTCTCCCAAACGAAGGACACTAGAATGAAAATTTTAAAGCCTCCTGTTAGTGCTTCATCTACACGTTATAGCCCTGAATTTTCCAATGCCTAGCTCTTTGCAAAAGAGAGATATCGGCAAGGAAAATCTGTATTGTACCTTTGCATTTTTCTCCCAAACGAAAGACACTAGAATGAAAATTTTAAAGCCTCCTGTTAGTGCTTCATCTACACGTTATAGCCCTGCATTTTCCAATTGCTATCTCTTTGCAAAAGAGAGATATCGGCAAGGAAAAGCTGCATTGTACTTTTGCATTTTTCTCCCAAACGAAAGACACTAGAATGAAAATTTTAAAGCCTCCTGTTAGTGCTTCATCTACACGTAATAGCCCTGAATTTTCCAATGCCTATCTCTTTACAAAAGAGAGATATCGGCAAGGAAATGCTGTATTGTACCTTTGCATTTTTCTCCCAAACGAAAGACACTAGAATGAAAATTTTAAAGCCTCCTGTTAGTGCTTCATCTACACGTTATAGCCCTGCATTTTCCAATGCCTAGCTCTTTGCAAAAGAGAGATATTGGCAAGGAAAAGCTGTATTGTACCTTTGCATTTTTCTCCCAAACGAAAGACACTAGAATGAAAATTTTAAAGCCTCCTGTTAGTGCTTCATCTACGCGTTATAGCCCTGAATTTTCCAATGCCTATCTCTTTGCCAAAGAGAGATATCGGCAAGGAAAAACTGTATTGTACCTTTGCATTTTTCTCCCAAACGAAAGACACTAGAATGAAAATTTTAAAGCCTCCTGTTAGTGCTTCATCTACACGTTATAGCCCTGAATTTTCCAATGCCTATCTCTTTGCCAAAGAGAGATATCGGCAAGGAAAAACTGTATTGTACCTTTGCATTTTTCTCCCAAACGAAGGACACTAGAATGAAAATTTAAAAGCCTCCTGTTAGTGCTTCATCTACACGGTATAGCCCTGAATTTTCCAATGCCTAGCTCTTTGCAAAAGAGAGATATTGGCAAGGAAAAGCTGTATTGTACCTTTGCATTTTTTCTCTCAAACGAAAGACACTAGAATGAAAATTTTAAAGCCTCCTGTTAGTGCTTCATCTACACGTTATAGCCCTGCATTTTCAAATGCCTATCTCTTTGCAAAAGAGAGATATCGGCAAGGAAAAGCAGCATTGTACTTTTGCATTTTTCTCCCAAACGAAAGACACTAGAATTAAAATTTTAAAGCCTCCTGTTAGTGCTTCATCTACACGTTATAGCCCTGAATTTTCCAATGCCTAGCTCTTTGCAAAAGAGAGATATCGGCAAGGAAAAGCTGTATTGTACCTTTGCATTTTTCTCCCAAACGAAGGACACTAGATTGAAAATTTTAAAGCCTCCTATTAGTGCTTCATCTACACGTTATAGCCCTGAATTTTCCAATGCCTATCTCTTTGTAAAAGAGAGATATCGGCAAGGAAAAGCTGTATTGTACCTTTGCATTTTTCTCCCAAACGAAGGACACTAGAATGAAAATTTTAAAGCCTCCTGTTAGTGCTTCATCTACACGTTATAGCCCTGAATTTTCCAATGCCTATCTCTTTGCAAAAGAGAGATATCGGCAAGGAAAAGCTGTATTGTACCTTTGCATTTTTCTCCCAAACGAAAGACACTAGAATGGAAATTTTAAAGCCTCCTGTTAGTGCTTCATCTACACGTTATAGCCCTGAATTTTCCAATGCCTATCTCTTTGCAAAAGAGAGATATCGGCAAGGAAAAGCTGTATTGTACCTTTGCATTTTTCTCCCAAACGAAAGACACTAGAATGAAAATTTTAAAGCCTCCTGTTAGGGCTTCATCTACACGTTATAGCCCTGAATTTTCCAATGCCTATCTCTTTGCAAAAGAGAGATATCGGCAAGGAAAAGCTGTATTGTACCTTTGCATTTTTCTCCCAAACGAAGGACACTAGAATGAAAATTTAAAAGCCTCCTGTTAGTGCTTCATCTACACGGTATAGCCCTGAATTTTCCAATGCCTAGCTCTTTGCAAAAGAGAGATATTGGCAAGGAAAAGCTGTATTGTACCTTTGCATTTTTCTCCCAAACGAAGGACACTAGAATGAAAATTTTAAAGCCTCCTGTTAGTGCTTCATCTGCACGTTATAGCCCTGAATTTTCCAATGCCTATCTCTTTGCAAAAGAGATATATTGGCAAGGAAAAGCTGTATTGTACCTTTGCATTTTTCTCCTAAACGAAAGACACTAGAATGAAAATTTTAAAGCCTCCTGTTAGTGCTTCATCTACACGTTATAGCCCTGAATTTTCCAATGCCTATCTCTTTGCAAAAGAGAGATATCGGCAAGGAAAAGCTGTATTGTACCTTTGCATTTTTCTCCCAAACGAAGGACACTAGAATGAAAATTTTAAAGCCTCCTATTAGTGCTTCATCTACACGTTATAGCCCTGAATTTTCCAATTCCTATCTCTTTGCAAAAGAGAGATATCGGCAAGGAAAAGCTGTATTGTACCTTTGCATTTTTCTCCCAAACGAAGGACACTAGAATAAAAAATTTAAAGCCTCCTGTTAGTGCTTCATCTACACGTTATAGCCCTGAATTTTCCAATGCCTATCTCTTTGCAAAAGAGAGATATCGGCAAGGAAAAGCTGTATTGTACCTTTGCATTTTTCTCCCAAACGAAAGACACTAGAATGAAAATTTTAAAGCCTCCTGTTAGTGCTTCATCTACACGTTATAGCCCTGAATTTTCCAATGCCTATCTCTTTGCAAAAGAGAGATATCGGCAAGGAAATGCTGTATTATACCTTTGCATTTTTCTCCCAAACGAAAGACACTAGAATGAAAATTTTAAAGCCTTCTGTTAGTGCTTCATCTACACGTTATAGCCCTGCATTTTCCAATGCCTATCTCTTTGCAAGAGAGAGATATCGGCAAGGAAAAGCTGCATTGTACTTTTGCATTTTTCTCCCAAACGAAAGACACTAGAATGAAAATTGTAAAGCCTCCTGTTAGTGCTTCATCTACACGTAATAGCCCTGAATTTTCCAATGCCTATCTCTTTACAAAAGAGAGATATCGGCAAGGAAATGCTGTATTGTACCTTTGCATTTTTCTCCCAAACGAAAGACACTAGAATGAAAATTTTAAAGCCTCCTGTTAGTGCTTCATCTACACGTTATAGCCCTGCATTTTCCAATGCCTATCTCTTTGCAAAAGAGAGATATCGGCAAGGAAAAGCTGCATTGTACTTTTGCATTTTTCTCCCAAACGAAAGACACTAGAATGAAAATTTTAAAGCCTCCTGTTAGTGCTTCATCTACACGTTATAGCCCTGAATTTCCCAATGCCTATCTCTTTGCCAAAGAGAGATATCGGCAAGGAAAAACTGTATTGTACCTTTGCATTTTTCTCCCAAACGAAAGACACTAGAATTAAAATTTTAAAGCCTCCTGTTAGTGCTTCATCTACACGTTATAGCCCTGAATTTTCCAATGCCTATCTCTTTGCAAAAGAGAGATATCGGCAAGGAAAAGCTGTATTGTACCTTTGCATTTTTCTCCCAAACGAAGGACACTAGAATGAAAATTTAAAAGCCTCCTGTTAGTGCTTCATCTACACGGTATAGCCCTGAATTTTCCAATGCCTAGCTCTTTGCAAAAGAGAGATATTGGCAAGGAAAAGCTGTATTGTACCTTTGCATTTTTCTCCCAAACGAAAGACACTAGAATGAAAATTTTAAAGCCTACTGTTAGTGCTTCATCTACACGTTATAGCCCTGAATTTTCCAATGCCTAGCTCTTTGCAAAAGAGAGATATCGGCAAGGCAAAGCTCTATTGTACCTTTGCATTTTTCTCCCAAACGAAGGACACTAGAATGAAAATTTAAAAGCCTCCTGTTAGTGCTTCAACTACACGGTATAGCCCTGAATTTTCCAATGCCTAGCTCTTTGCAAAAGAGAGATATTGGCAAGGAAAAGCTGTATTGTACCTTTGCATTTTTCTCCCAAACGAAGGACACTAGAATGAAAATTTTAAAGCCTCCTGTTAGTGCTTCATCTACACGTTATAGCCCTGAATTTTCCAATGCCTAGCTCTTTGCAAAAGAGAGATATCGGCAAGGAAAATCTGTATTGTACCTTTGCATTTTTCTCCCAAACGAAAGACACTAGAATGAAAATTTTAAAGCCTCCTGTTAGTGCTTCATCTACACGTTATAGCCCTGCATTTTCCAATGCCTATCTCTTTGCAAAAGAGAGATATTGGCAAGGAAAAGCTGTATTGTACCTTTGCATTTTTCTCCCAAACGAAAGACACTAGAATGAAAATTTTAAAGCCTACTGTTAGTGCTTCATCTACACGTTATAGCTCTGAATTTTCCAATGCCTAGCTCTTTGCAAAAGAGAGATATCGGCAAGGAAAAGCTGTATTGTACCTTTGCATTTTTCTCCCAAACGAAAGACACTAGAATGAAAATTTTAAAGCCTCCTGTTAGTGCTTCGTCTACACGTTATAGCCCTGAATTTTCCAATGCCTATCTCTTTGCAAAAGAGAGATATCGGCAAGGAAAAGCTGTATTGTACCTTTGCATTTTTCTCCCAAACGAAGGACACTAGAATGAAAATTTTAAAGCCTCCTATTAGTGCTTCATCTACACGTTATAGCCCTGAATTTTCCAATGCCTATCTCTTTGCAAAAGAGAGATATCGGCAAGGAAAAGCTGTATTGTACCTTTGCATTTTTCTCCCAAACGAAAGACACTAGAATGAAAATTTTAAAGCCTCCTGTTAGTGCTTCATCTACACGTTATAGCGCTGCATTTTCCAATGCCTATCTCTTTGCAAAAGAGAGATATCGGCAAGGAAAAGCTGCATTGTACTTTTGCATTTTTCTCCCAAACGAAAGACACTAGAATGAAAAATTTAAAGCCTCCTGTTAGTGCTTCATCTACACGTAATAGCCCTGAATTTTCCAATGCCTATCTCTTTGCAAAAGAGAGATATCGGCAAGGAAATGCTGTATTGTACCTTTGCATTTTTCTCCCAAACGAAAGACACTAGAATGAAAATTTTAAAGCCTCCTGTTAGTGCTTCATCTACACGTTATAGCCCTGCATTTTCCAATGCCTATCTCTTTGCAAAAGAGAGATATCGGCAAGGAAAAGCTGCATTGTACTTTTGCATTTTTCTCCCAAACGAAAGACACTAGAATGAAAATTTTAAAGCCTCCTGTTAGTGCTTCATCTACACGTTATAGCCCTGAATTTTCCAATTCCTATCTCTTTGCAAAAGAGAGATATCGGCAAGGAAAAGCTGTATTGTACCTTTGCATTTTTCTCCCAAACGAAGGACACTAGAATGAAAATTTTAAAGCCTCCTATTAGTGCTTCATCTACACGTTATAGCCCTGAATTTTCCAATGCCTATCTCTTTGCAAAAGAGAGATATCGGCAAGGAAAAGCTGTATTGTACCTTTGCATTTTTCTCCCAAACGAAGGACACTAGAATGAAAATTTTAAAGCCTCCTATTAGTGCTTCATCTACACGTTATAGCCCTGAATTTTCCAATGCCTATCTCTTTGCAAAAGAGAGATATCGGCAAGGAAAAGCTGTATTGCACCTTTGCATTTTTCTCCCAAACGAAGGACACTAGAATGAAAATTTTAAAGCCTCCTGTTAGTGCTTAATCTACACGTTATAGCCCTGAATTTTCCAATGCCTATCTCTTTGCAAAAGAGAGATATCGGCAAGGAAATGCTGTATTGTACCTTTGCATTTTTCTCCCAAACGAAAGACACTAGAATGAAAATTTTAAAGCCTCCTGTTAGTGCTTCATCTACACGTTATAGCCCTGCATTTTCCAATGCCTATCTCTTTGCAAAAGAGAGATATCGGCAAGGAAAAGCTGCATTGTACTTTTGCATTTTTGTCCCAAACGAAAGACACTAGAATGAAAATTTTAAAGCCTCCTGTTAGTGCTTCATCTACACGTAATAGCCCTGAATTTTCCAATGCCTATCTCTTTGCAAAAGAGAGATATCGGCAAGGAAATGCTGTATTGTACCTTTGCATTTTTCTCCCAAACGAAAGACACTAGAATGAAAATTTTAAAGCCTCCTGTTAGTGCTTCATCTACACGTTATAGCCCTGCATTTTCCAATGCCTATCTCTTTGCAAAAGAGAGATATCGGCAAGGAAAAGCTGCATTGTACTTTTGCATTTTTCTCCCAAACGAAAGACACTAGAATGAAAATTTTAAAGCCTCCTGTTAGTGCTTCATCTACACGTTATAGCCCTGAATTTTCCAATTCCTATCTCTTTGCAAAAGAGAGATATCGGCAAGGAAAAGCTGTATTGTACCTTTGCATTTTTCTCCCAAACGAAGGACACTAGAATGAAAATTTTAAAGCCTCCTATTAGTGCTTCATCTACACGTTATAGCCCTGAATTTTCCAATGCCTATCTCTTTGCAAAAGAGAGATATCGGCAAGGAAAAGCTGTATTGTACCTTTGCATTTTTCTCCCAAACGAAGGACACTAGAATGAAAATTTTAAAGCCTCCTATTAGTGCTTCATCTACACGTTATAGCCCTGAATTTTCCAATGCCTATCTCTTTGCAAAAGAGAGATATCGGCAAGGAAAAGCTGTATTGCACCTTTGCATTTTTCTCCCAAACGAAGGACACTAGAATGAAAATTTTAAAGCCTCCTGTTAGTGCTTAATCTACACGTTATAGCCCTGAATTTTCCAATGCCTATCTCTTTGCAAAAGAGAGATATCGGCAAGGAAATGCTGTATTGTACCTTTGCATTTTTCTCCCAAACGAAAGACACTAGAATGAAAATTTTAAAGCCTCCTGTTAGTGCTTCATCTACACGTTATAGCCCTGCATTTTCCAATGCCTATCTCTTTGCAAAAGAGAGATATCGGCAAGGAAAAGCTGCATTGTACTTTTGCATTTTTGTCCCAAACGAAAGACACTAGAATGAAAATTTTAAAGCCTCCTGTTAGTGCTTCATCTACACGTAATAGCCCTGAATTTTCCAATGCCTATCTCTTTGCAAAAGAGGGATATCGGCAAGGAAATGCTGTATTGTACCTTTGCATTTTTCTCCCAAACGAAAGACACTAGAATGAAAATTTTAAAGCCTCCTGTTAGTGCTTCATCTACACGTTATAGCCCTGCATTTTCCAATGCCTATCTCTTTGCAAAAGAGAGATATCGGCAAGGAAAAGCTGCATTGTACTTTTGCATTTTTCTCCCAAACGAAAGACACTAGAATGAAAATTTTAAAGCCTCCTGTTAGTGCTTCATCTACACGTTATAGCCCTGAATTTTCCAATGCCTATCTCTTTGCAAAAGAGAGATATCGGCAAGGAAAAGCTGTATTGTACCTTTGCATTTTTCTCCCAAACGAAGGACACTAGAATAAAAATTTTAAAGCCTCCTGTTAGTGCTTCATCTACACGTTATAGCCCTGAATTTTCCAATGCCTATCTCTTTGCAAAAGAGAGATATCGGCAAGGAAAAGCTGTATTGTACCTTTGCATTTTTCTCCCAAACGAAGGACACTAGAATGAAAATTTTAAAGCCTCCTATTAGTGCTTCATCTACACGTTATAGCCCTGAATTTTCCAATGCCTATCTCTTTGCAAAAGAGAGATATCGGCAAGGAAAAGCTGTATTGCACCTTTGCATTTTTCTCCCAAACGAAGGACACTAGAATGAAAATTTTAAAGCCTCCTGTTAGTGCTTAATCTACACGTTATAGCCCTGAATTTTCCAATGCCTATCTCTTTGCAAAAGAGAGATATCGGCAAGGAAATGCTGTATTGTACCTTTGCATTTTTCTCCCAAACGAAAGACACTAGAATGAAAATTTTAAAGCCTCCTGTTAGTGCTTCATCTACACGTTATAGCCCTGCATTTTCCAATGCCTATCTCTTTGCAAAAGAGAGATATCGGCAAGGAAAAGCTGCATTGTACTTTTGCATTTTTGTCCCAAACGAAAGACACTAGAATGAAAATTTTAAAGCCTCCTGTTAGTGCTTCATCTACACGTAATAGCCCTGAATTTTCCAATGCCTATCTCTTTGCAAAAGAGAGATATCGGCAAGGAAATGCTGTATTGTACCTTTGCATTTTTCTCCCAAACGAAAGACACTAGAATGAAAATTTTAAAGCCTCCTGTTAGTGCTTCATCTACACGTTATAGCCCTGCATTTTCCAATGCCTATCTCTTTGCAAAAGAGAGATATCGGCAAGGAAAAGCTGCATTGTACTTTTGCATTTTTCTCCCAAACGAAAGACACTAGAATGAAAATTTTAAAGCCTCCTGTTAGTGCTTCATCTACACGTTATAGCCCTGAATTTTCCAATGCCTATCTCTTTGCAAAAGAGAGATATCGGCAAGGAAAAGCTGTATTGTACCTTTGCATTTTTCTCCCAAACGAAGGACACTAGAATAAAAATTTTAAAGCCTCCTGTTAGTGCTTCATCTACACGTTATAGCCCTGAATTTTCCAATGCCTATCTCTTTGCAAAAGAGAGATATCGGCAAGGAAAAGCTGTATTGTACCTTTGCATTTTTCTCCCAAACGAAGGACACTAGAATGAAAATTTTAAAGCCTCCTGTTAATGCTTCATCTACACGTTATAGCCCTGAATTTTCCAATGCCTATCTCTTTGCAAAAGAGAGATATCGGCAAGGAAAAGCTGTATTGTACCTTTGCATTTTTCTCCCAAACGAAAGACACTAGAATGAAAATTTTAAAGCCTCCTGTTAGTGCTTCATCTACTTGTTATAGCCCTGAATTTTCCAATGCCTATCTCTTTGTTATCATGCTGTTAACTGGGTTCAGATCACAAGTTGTACGGTGTGATTGGTGTGGCTGGTATGAGTCTTACCCGGGATTCAAAATCCTTCCTTATTGTGTACGCTCGTCCGGGCACAGTATCCTAACTGAGGCTTGGAGGAGGGTCATAGGGGGAGGAGCCAGTGCACACCAGCTAGTCCTAAAGCTTTTACTTTGTGCCCAGTCTCCTGCGGAGCCGCTATTCCCCATGGTCCTTTCGGAGTCCCCAGCATCCACTACGGACTATGAGAAATAGAATTATCGGTAAGTAAATTCTTATTTTCTGGACTGTGTCCAGGATCATCCTTAGGAATAGAAGACGTGTCGTCGGGATCAGCTGCGATTTTGGAATATTAAGAATCCAACCGTGCTGCCGCAACACTACCTGAGATAGTGCTACCCCGACTACCAACTGTTCCCTGGATCTTGCCCTTATCCGGAGATCGTCCAAGTAAGGGATAATTAAAACTCCCTTCCTTCGAAGGAGTATCATCATTTCGGCCATTACTTTGGTAAAGACCCGGGGTGAGGTGGACAAACCAAACGGCAGCGTCTGAAACTGATAGTGATAGTTCTGTACCACAAACCTGAGGTACCCTTGGTGAGAAGGGTAATTTGGGACATGGAGATAAGCATCCTTGATGTCCAGAGACACCATATAATCCCCTTCTTCCCGGTTTGCCATCACCGCTCTGAGTGACTCCATCTTGAATTTGAACCTTTGTATGTAAGTGTTCAAGGATTTCAGATTTAAATTAGGTCTCACCGAGCCGTCCGGCTTCGGTACCACAAACAGCGTGGAATAATACCCCTTTCCCTGTTGTAGGAGGGGTACCTTGATTATCACCTGCTGGGAATACAGCTTGTGAATGGCTTCCCATACCGCCTCCCTGTCGGAGGGAGACGTCGGTAAAGCAGACTTTAGGAAAA
Organism: Pseudophryne corroboree; assembly: GCF_028390025.1. Taxonomy (NCBI): domain Eukaryota; kingdom Metazoa; phylum Chordata; class Amphibia; order Anura; family Myobatrachidae; genus Pseudophryne; species Pseudophryne corroboree. The sequence goes on from NW_026970385.1 coordinate 84,923, forward strand.
CGGCGAAGGGGAGACGTCTCGAATTCCAATTTGTACCCCTGAGATACCACCTGAAGGATCCAGGGGTCCACCTGTGAGTGAGCCCACTGCACGCTGAAATTTATGAGACGGGCCCACACCGTTTCTGTTCCTGGGAACTGGCTGTTTGCTGCAGCCTTTTTCCTCTCCCTCTGCCACGGGGCAGAAATGAGGAGCCTTTTGCCCGCTTCCCCTTATGGGGCCCAAAGGACTGCGCCTGATAATACGGCGTCCTCTTATGTTGAGAGGCTACCTGGGGTAAAAATGTGGATTTCCCAGCCGTTGCCGTGGCCACCAGGTCTATTAGACCTACCCCAAATAACTCCTCCCTTTTATAAGGCGATACTTCCATATGCCTTTTGGAATCAGCATCACCTGACCACTGTCTTGTCCATAACCCTCTTCTGGCAGAAATGGACAGCGCACTTACTCTTGATGCCAGTCGGCAAATATCCCTCTGTGCATCACGCATATATAGAAAGCATATTTTAAATGCTCTATAGTCAGTAATATACTGTCCCTATCTAGGGTATCAATATTGTCAGTCAGGGAATCCGACCAAGCCACCCCAGCACTGCACATCCAGGCTGAGGCGATTGCTGGTCGCAGTATCACACCCGTGTGAGTGTATATACATTTTAGGATATTTTACTGCTTTCTGTCAGCAGGTTCCTTAAGGGCGGCCGTATCCGGGGACGGTAGTGCCACCTGTTTAGACAAGCGTGTGAGCGCTTTATTCACCCTAGGGGGTGTTTCCCAATGTGCCCTATCCTCTGGCGGGAAGGGGTATGATGCTAATAAACTTTTTAGGAATTAACAGTTTTTATCGGGGGAAACCCACGCATCATCACACACTTCATTTAATTCCTCAGATGCAGGAAAAACTACAGGCAGTTTTTTCTCACCCAACATAATACCCTTTTTAGTGGTACTGGTATTATCAGAAATGTGTAAAAACATTTTCCATAGCCTCAATCATGTAACGTGTGGCCCTACTGGAAGTCACATTCGTCTCTTAATCGTCGACACTGGAATCAGTATCCGTGTCGGCGTCTGTATCTGCCATCTGCGGTAACGGGCGTTTTAGAGCCCCTGATGGCTTTTGAGACACCTGGACAGGCACAGGCTGAGTAGCCGGCTGTCTCATGTCATCAATCTTTTGTAAAGAGCTGACACTGTCACGTAATTCCTTCCATAAGCTCAGCCACTCAGGTGTTGACTCCCTAGGGGGTGACAACTCCATTACAGGCAATTGCTCCGCCTCCACACCATTTTCCTCCTCATACATGTCGACACAATCGTACCGACACACAGCACACACACAGGGAATGCTCTGATAGAGGACAGGACCCCACTAGCCCTTTGGGGAGACAGAGGGAGAGTATGCCAGCACACACCAGAGCGCTAATAATATATATACAGGGATAACCTTATATAAGTGTTTTTCCCCTTATAGCTGCTGTATTGTTATACTACGCCTAATTAGTGCCCCCCTCTCTTTTTTAACCCCTTTCTGTAGTGTAGTAACTGCAGGGGAGAGCCAGGGAGCTTCCCTCCAACGGAGCTGTGAGAGAAAATGGCGCCAGTGTGCTGAGGAGATAGGCTCCGCCCCCTTCTCGGCGGCCTTTTCTCCCGTTTTTCTGTGGAATCTGGCAGGGGTTAAAATTCATCCATATAGCCCTGGGGGCTATATGTGATGTATTTTCGCCAGCCAAGGTGTTTCTATTGCTGCACAGGGCGCCCCCCCCTAGCGCCCTGCACCCTCAGTGACCGAAGTGTGAAGTGTGCTGAGGAGCAATGGCGCACAGCTGCAGTGCTGTGCGCTACCTTGGTGAAGACAGGATGTCTTCTGCCGCCGATTTTCCGGACCTCTTCTTGCTTCTGGCTCTGTAAGGGGGCCGGCGGCGCGGCTCTGGGACCGAGCTCCGAGGCTGGGCCTGTGTTCGGTCCCTCTGGAGCTAATGGTGTCCAGTAGCCTAAGAAGCCCAATCCACTCTGCACGCAGGTGAGTTCGCTTCTTCTCCCCTTAGTCCCTCGATGCAGTGAGCCTGTTGCCAGCAGGTCTCACTGAAAATAAAAAACCTAAAACTAAACTTTCACTAAGAAGCTCAGGAGAGCCCCTAGTGTGCACCCTTCTCGGCCGGGCACAAAAATCTAACTGAGGCTTGGAGGATTGTCATAGGGGGAGGAGCCAGTGCACACCAGGTAGTCCTAAAGCTTTACTTTTGTGCCCAGTCTCCAGCGGAGCCGCTAATCCCCATGGTCCTTATGGAGTTCCCAGCATCCACTAGGACGTCAGAGAAACACTGATAGAGTACATTATATTTATGAATTAATTGCTTCCAGATTCTGCAGCAGCATCATCAGCACCACCAGTGTTACTCACAGTCACTTCAAACTGACTGCTGCACAACACATCACTTAATTTCCGGGCCGCCCGCCACCTGGTGAAGAGACATGGGAGATGAAGGACCAGCAGTGCCACGTTGAGCGGAAGTATTGTGAATTAGTTACCCACACACTCCTTGTGACACCTGCTCCCCGTCTGCCCTCCCACCCGCCGCCTGCCGTCCGGAACCCGCACTGACAAGTAAGTCTCAGCAGAATGTGTCTGCCAGCAGCTCCCAGTCCCTCCTAGAGGAACACTGCCAGTGGTGTGGCGGCCGCGGCACACTAGGACTGAGAGACCGCAGCAGGAGGAAAGCACAGGTGGGCGGGAGGAGAGCATGGGCGGACATCACCATGTCACATTGCAAGGTGACGCCAGTCCCCCCAGTGAGGCCGCCGACGAATGCACTCAGCATAGTATTAGCAGCAGGCAGAGGGGGGTCGGGTGCAGCGGTGGTGGGAGGTACGGAAATGAGCTGCAGGCTAGGCTCCACCGATCACACACTCAGCGATCACTGTGCTACAGCAAGCGTGGCGTGCAGCGGTGCTGGACATTAGGGAGTGCCTGTGCGCACCAGGCACCCCCTGTACGCACGCCTATGCGCTACCACCACCCATATGCCACACTACATCACTATGCTACAGCCCTCCCATATGCTGCACTTCATAATTACACTATACCCCCCATACAACATACTACATCACCACACTACACTACTCACAATAAAATTAAAACATCCCAGTTCCTCATTCTTAATGAGCTCACGTGAGTTCTCTCCCCAACGGAGCTCCAGACCAAGTAACAATGAAGACACCAGCAGCGTGTAGGGGGCAGGCCTGGTCCACTTGTCAGGAGAGAGCAGTCACAGGAGGGTAAGAAGGGGGCGGGGCCTAGTCCTACAGACGGGAGAGAGCACAGACAGGAGAGAGCAAGGTACAGGGGTAGAAGGGGACGGAGCCTATTCTTACACGCTTTCAAAATTCGACTTTAAAATTCGACATTTGACAAATTCGACTTTTCTGCAATGGTACAAATGCGGCAATTCGACAAAAGTATATTCAATTGAAGTTTGTAAATTCGACAACAGTGCTTTTAAACAGTAAATTCGTCATTTTCAATCCGCCACACTTTGCTGGCGGAATCTAATAAAAAAAATTTAAAAACATGTTTTTTTTTTGCAGTTTTTTTTTTTTGGTAATAGCATATCTATTTATATTAGAAGGGATTAGGTACTTGGTTTGTCTTTTTTGGAGGCACAAGTATTATTTATATATTTTTTAAAATATTATTTATTTTTTAAATGGAATGTGAAAAACCCGAAAAAAAATTGCGTGGGTCCCCCCTCCAAAGCATAACCAGCCTCGGGCTCTTCGAGCCGGTCCTGGTTCTAAAAATCTGGGGGAAAAACGGACAGGGGATCCCCCGTATTTTTAAAACCAGCACCGGGCTCTGCGCCTGGTGCTGGTGCAAAAAATACGGGGAACAAAAAGAGTAGGGGTCCCCCGTATTTTTTACACCAGCATCGGGCTCCACTAGCTGGACAGATAATGCCACAGCCGGGGGTCACTTTTATACAGTGCCCTGCGGCCGTGGCATTAAATATCCAACTAGTCACCCCTGGCCGGGGTACCCTTGGGGAGTGGGGACCCCTTCAATCAAGGGGTCCCCCCCAGCCACCCAAGGGCCAGGGGTGAAGCCCGAGGCTGTCCCCCCCATCCAAGGGCTGCGGATGGGAGGCTGATAGCCTTGAGAAAATTTAAATAATATTGTTTTTTCTAGTAGTACTACAAGTCCCAGCAAGCCTCCCCCGCAAGCTGGTACTTGGAGAACCACAAGTACCAGCATGCAGGAGAAAAACGGGCCCGCTGGTACCTGTAGTTCTACTGGGGAAAAAATACCCAAATAAAAACAGGACACAGACACCGTAAAAATTTAACTTTATTTCCCACCTGCCGACACACCCATACTTACCTATGTTGACATGAAGCAGTCGGTCCTCTTCTCCAAGTAGAATCCACGGGTACCTGAAAATAAAAGATAATTATACTCACCTGATCCAGGTTCCAGATTAAATCCACGTACTTGGCAAAACAACAAACCGAACACCCGGACCAGACGGACTGAAAGGGGTCCCATGTTTACACATGGGATCCCTTTCCACGAATGCAGACATCCGAATCTCGCGAGAATCCGACAGCGGGATGATGACGTTCGTGCGCGCTCGGGCTAGCCGAGCAAGGCGGGAAGGTTCGAACCTGCCTCGGACCCGTGTAAAATGGGTGAAGTTCGGGGGGTTCGGATTCCGACGAACCGAACCCACTCATCACTAGTATGTACGTGAGTGTCAGGTGCCGTGCGCGTACATACGTGTCAGTGCCATGCGTGTACGTACGTGTGTGTCAAGTGTCGTGCGTGTACGTGTGTGTGTGTGTGTCAGGTGGCGCGTACCTACATGTGTGTATGTCAGGTGCTGTGCATGTGTGTACGTACAGGCGTGTGTCAGGTGCCGCGCGTGTACGTACGTGTGTGTGTGTGCCAGGAGCCGCGCGTGTACATGCGTGTGGGTGTCAGGAGCCGTGCGTATACGTACATACGTGTTGGTGTCAGGTGCCGTGCGTATACGTATATACGTGTGTGTGTCAGGAGCCGCGCGTGTTCGTACATGTGTGTGTGTGTCAGGAGCCACGCGTGTGTGTGTGTGTGTCAGGAGCCGCGCGTGTTCGTACATGTGTGTCAGGTGCCGCACGTGTATGTGTGTGTGTGTGTTAAATTCCGCGTGTGTACGTACGTATGTGTGTGCCTGGAGCCGCGCGTGTACATACATGTGTGTGTGTGAGGTGCTGCGAGTGTATGTGTGTGTTAGGTGCTCTGAGTGTATATGATTGTGTGTCAGGTGCTGTGCGTGTGTGCGTTAAATGCCACATGTATGTATGTATGTGTGTCAGGTGCTGCGTGTGTGTGTGGGTGTGTCAGGTGCTGCATGTGTGTGTGTGTGTGTCTGTCAGGTGCTGCATGTGTGTGTCAGGTGCTGCATGTCTGCGTGTGTGTCAGGCGCTGCATGTCTGTGTCAGGTGCTGCGTGTGTGTGTGTGTGTGTGTGTGTGTGTGTGTGTCAGGTGCTGTGTGTGTGTGTGTGTGTGTGTGTCAGGTGCTGCGTGTCTGCGTGTGTGTGTCAGGTGCTGCGTGTCTGCGTGTGTGTGTCAGGTGCTGCGTGTGTGTGTGTGTGTGTGTGTGTCAGGTGCTGCGTGTCTGCGTGTGTGTGTCAGGTGCTGCATGTCTGCGTGTGTGTGTCAGGCGCTGCATGTCTGTGTGTCAGGTGCTGCGTGTGTGTGTGTCAGGTGCTGTGTGTGTGTGTCAGGTGCTGCGTGCCGTGTGCGTGTGTCAGGTGCGTGAGTGTGCGTGTGTCAGGTGCGTGAGTGTGTGTGTGTCAGGTGCGTGAGTGTGTGTGTGTGTGTCAGGTGCGTGAGTGTGTGTGTCAGGTGCGTGAGTGTGTGTGTGTCAGGCGCTGCGTGTCTGTGTGTGTCAGGCGCTGCGTGTCTGTGTGTGTAAGGCGCTGCGTGTGAGTGTGTGCGTGTGTGTCAGGTCCGTGTGAGTGTCAGGTGCTGCGTCTGTGTGTGTGTGTCAGGTGCTGCGTGTGTGCGTGTGTGTCAGGCGCTGCGTGTGCGTGTGTCAGGCGCTGCAGAGAGGGCGGGGGGGGACGGACAGCAGGGAGGGCGGGGGGGGACGGACACACAGCAGGGAGGGCGGGGGGAGAACGGACACACAGCAGAGAGGAGGAGGGGGGGTGGCCGGACACAGCGGGAGGAGGGGGGGTGGCCGGACACAGCGGGAGGAGGGGGGTGGCCGGACACAGCGGGAGGAGGGGGGGTGGCCGGACACAGCGGGAGGAGAGGGGGTGGCCGGACACAGCGGGAGGGGGGGTGGCCGGACACAGCGGGAGGGGGGGTGGCCGGACACAGCGGGAGGGGGGGTGGACGGACACAGCGGGAGGGGGGGGTGGCCGGACACAGCGGGAGGGGGGGGGGTGGCCGGACACAGCGGGAGGAGGGGAGGGTGGCCGGACACAGCGGGAGGGGGGGGTGGCCAGACACAGCGGGAGGGGGGGGGTGGCCGGACACAGCGGGAGGGGGGGGTGGCCGGACACAGCGGGAGGGGGGGTGGACGGACACAGCGAGAGGGGGGGGTGGCCGGACACAGCGGGAGGGGGGGGTGGCCGGACACAGCGGGAGGAGGGGAGGGTGGCCGGACACAGCGGGAGGAGGGGAGGGTGGCCGGACACACAGCAGGGAGGGCGCGGGGGGAACACACTGCAGGGAGGAGGGGGGGGGGACACACAGCAGGGAGGGCAAGGGGGGGGCGACGGACACACAGCAGGGGGGGGGGGAGGGAGACGGACACACAGCAGGGAGGGCGAGAGGGGGAGGGGGGGGTGACTGGTGACCATAGAGACCTTGATAAATACCGCATACTGCACGGAGGGAGGGCCGGACACAGCGGGAGGAGGAGGAGGGAGGAGTGGCCGGACACAGCTGCCCGAGGCGCCTCCTACTGCCAGCCGCACTACAGACGCGGGGAGGAGACGCAGGCAGCCACCAGGGAAGGTCCGGCGGGCGGCCGGGCACACAGCGGGCGAGCGGGCGGGCGAGCGGGCGGGCGGGCGGCCGGGAGGGGAGGGTGGCCGGGCGGGCGGGAGGGGAGGGTGGCCGGACACGCGGGGGAGAAGTGGAAGCTGGGTACACAGCGGTGGGCTGCCTGACAGAACTCACCCAGTGCTACGCAGCTCCGGCGATCTCCTCCCGCTTCATGGACCTCAATGAACTCACACGCCGGGAACCGCTGGCTGTCCTCCTGCAGCTCCACGTGACTCCTTCCCGCTCTGTCTCCTCGTGCCCAACTGCCAAAGCTACTCTCTGTACACCCCCTGCTGGCGGTCACTGCGCAGGCGCAACAAATTGAAATGCCCTATCTCTATAATGGGGCATATTTCTCTTAATTAAAAAAACCCTATAACTTTCTGAAAAACCACAACCCCAAAAGGCACTACACTGGGGCATACTCTATCTAGTAAAACAAACCCCAAGTCTTAATTCGTCCTCTATCCTGACTTATGCCTTCCCAAAAAAATCTTCATTCACTCTATGGGAAAACGTTGTCAAAAAGCCACAGAGGGAGTGGCAGAAAAAAACTGACAGTTGGAAATTTAGCTTACTCCCAATTCCTCATTTTTTATTATTTTGCCCTGAAATTTGTCCTGCAGCAGCGGGTGACGATTCTACGCGTCCATACCAAATTTCAGCTCAGTACGTCCAATCAGTTTTGAGGTGTAGCCCCTCAAACACCATGCCCCCATCTCAGAAGTTCCCTATGGGAGAATTCCGTTTGTTCGATTCAGCCTTAATATAAGGGCACGACCGTGCCCTTATAATTGACTGTATTGTTTTCTTTCAAAAATCCACTTAATTTTCTTTACCCGATTATTAAAATGGTAATTGACAAAAACAAACTACATTGTCACCAGAAGAGCAATACAAAATGTACAAGTGATATATTAAAATCATCTTTCCAGCTTGAATTTCAATGATGCATTGGGGCAACGATTTTGTGAGAAACATCTTCACCCTTAAATAAAGATTTTCTTAATTCCTTACCTGTGTGCTAATTAGATATCACCTTGTTTTCACATTAAACAGACTTCCACATGAGAAAACAGCAAAGATGCAGTGGCGTTAATGTTTCCTGGTGTCAACCTGTATTATTTCCGTAGATATTGAAATGAGGATGCATCTTGCTGCCTTTCCAATGAAGCAAGTTTAATTTAGTAATAGGTGAAAAACCATCCCTACAAAGATGTTAATCAGATACTTGGCTTTGTGGACACTTTTCAGAGAACAAATTTGTTATCATAAAAATAAAGCCAGAAAATGAAGAGCTGTTTAATCACTCAATTGGATTTTTCTGCCAGCATTTTTCTTTTTCTCTGCAACCCACTGCTAAATTGTGCTTCCTAGCTGTTTTTTTATAAAATCACTTAATCAAATCTAACTCTGATTACATCAGAGAAGGCCAGGTACCCTACACCATAAGAGGGGGTTTGCAATTTTGACTTGTCTACTTAAATATCACCAAAATCTGATCACAAGGTCAATTACGTCCCTGGGTGGGATTGAACCACCAACCTTTTGATTAATAGCTGAACACACTAACCGATTGCGCCACAGAGACACTTTGCAAAAACTATATACTGACAAAGACTAATAAGCATTCATCTAGAACGTTTCCTAGAAAAACTTTAAAAAGTCAATAATCTGGAGAGTTTTTGTAAGATGTTTCTTCCAGCAACCAATGAAGAAACACATTGGTACTTTCGCATGATGAGTGAGTGCTTCAGGATCTCTTGCACTTACATGTGCAGCAGAGTACTGCAATGGAAGCATGCTGGGCCCATAACCCAGAGGTAGGCAGATTGAAACTATCCTTTGCTATATGCATTTTTTATTGTTCATTAAAGTAATCCAAAACTGGGATTGATATTTTAGCTTTTATTTTTACTTAAAGTACAATAACTTTTACCATTTTAATTTGTTTTAATAGTATATTGACAGTATTGTTTTCTTTCAAAAATCCACTTAATTTTCTTTACCCTATTATTAAAATGGTAATTGACAAAAACAAACTACATTGTCACCAGAAGAGCAATACAAAATGTACAAGTGATATATTAAAATCATCTTTCCAGCTTGAATTTCAATGATGCATTGGGGCAACGATTTTGTGAGAAACATCTTCACCTTTAAATAAAGATTTTCTTAATTCCTTACCTGTGTGCTAATTAGATATCACCTTGTTTTCACATTAAACAGACTTCCACATGAGAAAGCAGCAAGGATGCAGTGGCGTTAATGTTTCCTGGTGTCAACCTGTATTATTTCAGTAGATATTGAAATGAGGATGCATCTTGCTGCCTTTCCAATGAAGCAAGTTTAATTTAGTAATAGGTGAAAAACCATCCCTACAAATATGTTAATCAGATACTTGGCTTTGTGGACACTTTTCAGAGAACAAATTAGTTAGCATAAAAATAAAGCCAGAAAATGAAGAGCTGTTTAATCACTCAATTGGATTTTTCTGCCAGCATATTTCTTTTTCTCTGCAACCCACTGCTAAATTGTGCTTCCTAGCTGTTTTTATAAAATCACTGAATCAAATCTAACTCTGATTACATCAGAGAAGGCCAGGTACCCTACACCATAACAGGGGGTTTGAAATTTTGACTTGTCTACTTAAAGATCACCAAAATCTGATAACAAGGTCAATTAAGTCCCTTGGTGGAATTGAACCACCAACCTTTTGGTTAATAGCCTTACACACTAACTGATTGCGCCACAGCAACACTTTGCAAAAGTAGATACTGACAAAGGCTAATAAGCATTCATCTAGAACGATTCCTAGAAACATTTTAAAAAGTCAATAATGTGGAGAGTTTTTGTAAGATGTTTCTTCCATCAACCAATGAAGAAACACATTGGTACTTTCCCATGATGAGTGAGTGCTTCAGGATCTCTTGCACTTACATGTGCAGCAGAGTACTGTAATGGAAGCATGCTGGGTCCATAACCCAGAGGTAGGCAGATTGAAACTATCCTCTGCTATATGCATTTTTTTTTGTTAATTAAAGTAATCCAAAACTGGGATTGATATTTTTGCTCTTTTATTTTTACTTAAAGTACAATAACTTTTACCATTTTAATTTGTTTTAATAGTATATTGACAGTATTGTTTTCTTTCAAAAATCCAATTAATTTTCTTTACCCGATTATTAAAATGGTAATTGACAAAAGCAAACTACATTGTCACCAGAAGAGCAATACAAAATGTACAAGTGATATATTAAAATCATCTTTCCAGCTTGAATTTCAATGATGCATTGGGGCAACGATTTTGTGAGAAACATCTTCACCCTTAAATAAAGATTTTCTTAATTCCTTACCTGTGTGCTAATTAGATATCTCCTTGTTTTCACATTAAACAGACTTCCACATGAGAAAGCAGCAAGGATGCAGTGGCGTTGATGTTTCCTGGTGTCAACCTGTATTATTTCAGTAGATATTGAAATGAGGATGCATCTTGCTGCCTTTCCAATGAAGCAAGTTTAATTTAGTAATAGGTGAAAAACCATCCCTACAAAGATGTTAATCAGATACTTGGCTTTGTGGACACTTTTCAGAGAACAAATTTGTTAGCATAAAAATAAAGCCAGAAAATGAAGAGCTGTTTAATCACTCATTTCAATATCTATCTGTTTAATCACTCATTTTAATCACTGCATCCTCATTTCAATATCTACGGAAATAATACAGGTTGACACCAGGAAACATTAACGCCACTGCATCTTTGCTGTTTTCTCATGTGGAAGTCTGTTTAATATGAAAACAAGGTGATATCTAATTAGCACACAGGTAAGGAATTAAGAAAATCTTTATTTAAGGGTGAAGATGTTTCTCACAAAATCGTTGCCCCAATGCATCATTGAAATTCAAGCTGGAAAGATGATTTTAATATATCACTTGTACATTTTGTATTGCTCTTCTGGTGACAATGTAGTTTGTTTTTGTCAATTACCATTTTAATAATCGGGTAAAGAAAATTAATTGGATTTTTGAAAGAAAACAATACTGTCAATATACTATTAAAACAAATTAAAATGGTAAAAGTTATTGTACTTTAAGTAAAAATAAAAGAGCAAAAATATCAATCCCAGTTTTGGATTACTTTAATTAACAAAAAAAAATGCATATAGCAGAGGATAGTTTCAATCTGCCTACCTCTGGGTTATGGACCCAGCACTTCCATTACAGTAATCTGCTGCACATGTAAGTGCAAAAGATCCTGAAGCACTCACTCATCATGGGAAAGTACCAATGTGTTTCTTCATTGGTTGATGGAAGAAACATCTTACAAAAACTCTCCACATTATTGACTTTTTAAAATGTTTCTAGGAATCGTTCTAGATGAATGCTTATTAGCCTTTGTCAGTATGCACTTTTGCAAAGTGTTGCTGTGGCGCAATCAGTTAGTGTGTAAGGCTATTAACCAAAAGGTTGGTGGTTCAATCCCACCCAGAGACTTAATTGACCTTGTTATCAGATTTTGGTGATCTTTAAGTAGACAAGTCAAAATTTCAAACCCCCTGTTATGGTGTAGGGTACCTGGCCTTCTCTGATGTAATCAGAGTTAGATTTGATTCAGTGATTTTATAAAAACAGCTAGGAAGCACAATTTAGCAGTGGGTTGCAGAGAAAAAGAAATATGCTGGCAGAAAAATCCAATTGAGTGATTAAACAGCTCTTCATTTTCTGGCTTTATTTTATGCTAACAAATTTGTGCTCTGAAAAGTGTCCACAAAGCCAAGTATCTGATTAACACCTTTGTAGGGATGGTTTTTCACCTATTATTAAATTAAACTTGCTTCATTGGAAAGGCAGCAAGTGATGTCATCCAAGCAGTGGGTCAAAGTTGGCTTCAAACCTCGTCTGCTTATGAAAAGAGAAAAGGGGTATGCAGGGCATGGCGGCCTTTTGCGGTGCTTGGATGACCCCTAGTTCGCATTAAATAATGCAGTCGAGTTTCCCACATTTGGGGAAATCACAGGGGTCAGCATACCCAGAATGCAATGAATGAACCGCTCCCTGGGAGAACAGTCTTCATGACCATGGTATCTCCTATGCAAAATAAGTATGATTTGGGATAGGGCTGGGGAGGGCCGCTGCTCAGGCACATCTCTGTCAAGTAAAGGAGATTCAACTGAGGCAGCACAAGGGAACTCTCATCTGGGGACAACAACTGCAGGGAGAACACATATTTTCAGATGAACATGGGAGGGCAGAAGGCTGCCTAATACTGAAGCACCCCCAAACAACAAACCAAATGCAACAACTAGTGCAAGCATTCCTGGGGGAAGGCCTGCAGCAGATGGATTTGCATATGGCGATGTCATCCAAGCAGTGGGTCAAAGTTGGCTTCAACCCTCGTCTGCATATGAAAAGAGAAAAGGGGCGTGCAGGGCATGGCGGCCTTTTGCGGCACTTGGATGACCCCTAGTTCACATTTCTTGCAGCAGCTGGGCACTGTAACAGCTCCAGAGCTGCTCTGTAAGGCAAGTAAAAGGGTGTGGGCCCTGCAGCACTACCTGTAGTTCGCATTGTGCGAGACCCCTAGTTCGCATTAAACACCCCCACCCTCCTTCGGTGTGGGGCTCATGTTGGCCATGCCCCAGCCCCTGAAGCATTCACGCTGATTTCTTGCAGCAGCTGGGCACTGTAACAGCTCAAGAGCTGCTCTGTAAGGCAAGTAAAAGGGTGTGGGCCCTGCAGCACTACCTGTAGTTTGCATTGTGCTTTGGAAGGCACAAAGTAAGCAGACGGGAAGAGAAGTCAGGATAGTGCACAAGGGTATAGACGGGAGGGGCTCAAGAAAAAAGAAGTGGAAACAGACAGCAAACTAGGCTTCCAATGCACAATGCAAACTACAGGTAGTGCTGCAGGGCCCACACCCTTTTACTTGCCTTACAGAGCAGCTCTGGAGCTGTTTAATCACTCAATTGGATTTTTCTGCCAGCATAATTTTTCTCTTACGTCCTAGAGGATGCTGGGGACTCCGTAAGGACCATGGGGGATAGACGGGCTCCGCAGGAGACATGGGCACTTTAAGAAAGACTTTAGATCTGGGTGTGCACTGGCTCCTCCCTCTATGCCCCTCCTCCAGACCTCAGTTTACTACTGTGCCCAGAGGAGACTGGGTGCTTTTCAGGGAGCTCTCCTGAGTTTCCTGACAGAAAGTATATTTGTTAGATTTTTTTATTTTCAGGGAGCCTGCTGGCAACAGACTCCCTGCATCGAGGGGCGGAGGGGAGAGATGCACACCTACTTCTGTGAGTTGATAGGCTCTGCTTCTTAGGCTACTGTACAGCATTAGCTCCAGAGGGATCGGTACGCAGGTCTCACCCTCGCCGTCCGTCCCAGCGCCGCGCCGCCGTCCCCCTCGCAGAGCCGGAAGATAGAAGCCGGGTGAGTATGAGAAGAAAAGAAGACTTCAGAGGCGGCGGAAGACTTCATGATCTTCACTGAGGTAACGCACAGCAGTAAAGCTGTGCTCCATTGCTCCCATACACCTCTCACACGGCAGTCAGTGTAAGGGTGAAGGGCGCAGGGGGGACGCCCTGGGCAGCAATATAGACCTCTCTTTGGCAAAATAAATATATATGCAGCTAGGCACTGTATATATATATAAGAGCCCCCGCCTTTTTTTTACTATATTTGAGCGGGACAGAAGCCCGTCGCTGAGGGGGTGGGGCTTCTCCCTCAGCACTCACCAGCGCCATTTTCTCCACAGCACCGCTGAGGGGAAGCTCCACGGACTCTCCCCTGCTTATACCACGGTAGAAAGAGGGTCTTAAAGAAGAGGGGGGCACATAATTAGGCGCATATATATATGGAAATACAGCGCTACTGGGTAAACATAAAATTATTGTGTTTTTTTCCTGGGTCATATAGCGCTGGGGTGTGTGCTGGCATACTCTCTCTCTCTGTCTCTCCAAAGGGCCTTGTTGGGGAACTGTCCTCAGATAAGAGGATTCCCTGAGTGTATGGTGTGTCGGTACACGTGTGTCGACATGTCTGAGGTAGAAGGCTCTCCTAGAGAGGAGCAGGAGCAAATTAATGTGGTGTCTCCATCGACAACGCCGACACCTGACTGGATGGATATGTGGAATGTTTTAAGTGCTAATGTAAACTTATTACACAAGAGATTAGACAAAGCTGAAGCTAGGGAACAGTCAGGGAGTCAACCCATGCCTGTCCCTATGTCGCAGGGACCTTCGGGGTCTCAAAAGCGCCCACTATCCCAAATAGTTGACACAGATACCGACACGGATTCTGACTCCAGTGTCGACTACGATGATGCAAAGTTACAGCCAAAATTGGCTAAATGTATTCGATATATGATTATTGCACTAAAAGATGTTTTGCACATCACAGAGTCCCCTGTCCCTGACACGAGGGTACACATGTATAAGGGAAAGAAACCTGAGATAACCTTTCCCCCCTCACATGAGTTGAACGAATTATGTGAAAAAGCTTGGGAATCTCCAGACAAAAAGCTGCAGATTCCCAAAAGGATTCTTATGGCGTATCCTTTCCCGCCAATGGACAGGATACGGTGGGAATCCTCCCCTAGGGTGGATAAAGCATTGACACGCTTATCCAAAAAGGTAGCGCTGCCATCCCAGGATACGGCTACCATCAGGGACCCTGCTGACCGCAAGCAGGAGGTTACCCTAAAGTCCATTTACACACATTCTGGTACCTTACTCAGACCGGCAATTGCGTCGGCCGGGGTTGTAGCGCGGTGGCAGCGGAATTGCAGACCCGTCCTCAATTCCTGCTAAAAGTGGAATCATCCTTTCATATGAACCAACCTATTGTGATGCCTGTGGCTACGCGTGACTTGGAGGATTCCGAGTCCCTTGATGTGGTCAGGGCTTTGAAAATTTACGTGGCCAGAACGGCTAGAGTCAGAAAAACAGAAGCACTGTTTGTCCTGTATGCAGCCAACAAGATTGGCACCCCTGCTTCAAAGCAGACTATTGCTCTCTGGATCTGTAACACGATTCAGCAGGCGCATTCTATGGCGGCAAATCCATCTGCGAACTACAGGTAGTGCTGCAGGGCCCACACCCTTTTACTTGCCTTACAGAGCAGCTCTGGAGCTGTTACAGTGCCCAGCTGCTGCAAGAATTCAGCTTGAATGCTTCAGGGGCTGGGGCATAGCCAACATGAGCCCCACACCAAAGGAGGGTGGAGGTGTTTAATGCAAACTAGGGGTCAGCCAAGCGCCGCAAAAGGCCACCATGCCCTGCACGCCCCTTTTCTCTTTTCATATGCAGACGAGGGTTGAAGCCAACTTTGACCAACTGCTTGGATGACATCACCATATGCAAATCCATCTGCGGCAGGCCTTCCCCCAGGAATGCTTGCACTAGTTGTTGCATTTGGTTTGTTGTTTGGGGGTGCTTCAGTATTAGGCAGCCTTCTGCCCTCCCATGTTCATCTGAAAATATATGTTCTCCCTGCAGTTGTTGTCCCAAGATGAGAGTTCCCTTGTGCTGCCTCAGTTGAATCTCCTTTACTTGACAGAGATGTGCATGAGCAGCGGCCCTCCCCAGCCCTATTCCAAATCATACTTATTTTGCATAGGAGATACCATGGTCATGAAGATTTTTCTCCCAGGGTGAGGTTCCATCATTGCATTTTGGGTATGCTGACCCCTGTGATTTCCCCAAATGTGGGAAACTCGACTGCATTATTTGTGGTAGTGGGAGGCTGTGTTTGTGATTTCTTCTGGTCAGCTCTGGTAAAAGTCAGATTTCTTTGTTTCAGATTTTCCTTTAGCCTTGTTCTTCTTTCGAGAGTTCCCTTGTGCTGCCTCAGTTGGATCTCCTTCACTTAACAGGGGGGTGCCCGAGCAGCGACCCTCCCCAGCTCTAGCCCAACTCCTACTTACCTGCCAGGTGAGATACTATGATCATGAAGGTGCTTCTCCCAGGGCAAGGCTCACCCATTGCACTCTGGGTGTGCTGCCCCTGCGATTTCCCCAAATGTGGGAAACTTGACTGCATGATTTGTGTTTCCCCTGGTCGGCTCTCGTATAATTCAGTTCTCTTTGTCTCAGATCTCTCTCCAGCCTAGTTTGCTGTCTGTTTCCACTTCTCTTTTCTTCAGCCGCTCCCTTCTATACCCTTGTGCACTATCCTGACTTCTCCTCCCGTCTGCTTACTTTGTGCCTTCCAATGCACAATGCAAACTACAGGTAGTGCTGCAGGGCCCACACCCTTTTACTTGCCTTACAGAGCGTCTCTGGAGCTGTTACAGTGCCCAGCTGCTGCAAGAAATCTGCTTGAATGCTTCAGGGGATGGGACATGGCCAACATGAGCCCCACACCAAAGGAGGGTGGAGCAGAAGGCTGCCTAATACTGAAGCACCCCCAAACAACAAACCAAATGCAACAACTAGTGCAAGCATTCCTGGGGGAAGGCCTGCCGCAGATGGATTTGTGGTGATGTCATCCAAGCAGTTGGTCAAAGGTGGCTTCAACCCTCGTCTGCATATGAAAACAGAAAAGGGGCGTGCAGGGCATGGTGGCCTTTTGCGGCGCTTGACTGACCCCTAGTTTGCATTAAACACCTCCACCCTCCTTCGGTGTGGGGCTCATGTTGGCTATGCCCCAGCCCCTGAAGCATTCAAGCTGATTTCTTGCAGCAGCTGGCCACTGTAACAGCTCCAGAGCTGCTCTGTAAGGCAAGTAAAAGGGTGTGGGCCCTGCAGCACTACCTGTAGTTTGCATTGTGCATTGGAAGGCACAAAGTAAGCAGACGGGAGGAGAAGTCAGGATAGTGCACAAGGGTATAGAAGGGAGCGGCTGAAGAAAAGAGAAGTGGAAACAGACAGCAAACTAGGCTGGAGAGAGACCTGAGACAAAGAGATCTGAATTATACGAGAGCCGACCAGGGGAAACACAAATTATGCAGTCAAGTTTCCCACATTTGGGGAAATCGCAGGAGCAGCACACCCAGAGTACAATGGGTGAGCCTTGCCCTGGGAGAAGCACCTTCATGATCATAGTATCTCACCTGGCAGGTAAGTAGGAGTTGGGCTAGAGCTGGGGAGGGTCGCTGCTCGGGTACCCCCCTGTAAAGTGAAGGAGATCCAACTGAGGCAGCACAAGGGAACTCTCGAAAGAAGAACAAGGCTAAAGGAAAATCTGAGACAAAGAAATCTGACTTTTACCAGAGCTGACCAGAAGAAATCACAAACACAGCCTCCCACTACCACAAATAATGCAGTCAAGTTTCCCACATTTGGGGAAATCACAGGGGTCAGCATACCCAAAATGCAATGAATAAACCTCACCCTGGGAGAAAAATCTTCATGACCATGGTATCTCCTATGCAAAATAAGTATGATTTGGAATAGGGCTGGGGAGGGCCGCTGCTCATGCACATCTCTGTCAAGTAAAGGAGATTTAACTGAGGCAACACAAGGGAACTCTCATCTGGGGACAACAACTGCAGGGAGAACATATATTTTCAGATGAACATGGGAGGGCAGAAGGCTGCCTAATACTGAAGCACCCCCAAACAACAAACCAAATGCAACAACTAGTGCAAGCATTCCTGGGGGAAGGCCTGCCGCAGATGGATTTGCATATGGTGATGTCATCCAAGCAGTGGGTCAAAGTTGGCTTCAACCCTCGTCTGCATATGAAAAGAGAAAAGGGGCGTGCAGGGCATGGTGGCCTTTTGCGGCGCTTGGCTGACCCCTAGTTTGCATTAAACACCTCAACCCTCCTTTGGTGTGGGGCTCATGTTGGCTATGCCCCAGCCCCTGAAGCATTCAAGCTGATTTCTTGCAGCAGCTGGGCACTGTAACAGCTCCAGAGCTGCTCTGTAAGGCAAGTAAAAGGGTGTGGGCCCTGCAGCACTACCTGTAGTTCGCATTGTGCGTTGGAAGGCACAAAGTAAGCAGACAGGAGGAGAAGTCAGGATAGTGCGCAAGGGCATAGAAGGGAGCGGCTCAAGAAAAGAGAAGTGGAAACAGACAGCAAACTAGGCTGGAGAGAGACCTGAGACAAAGAGATCTGAATTATACGAGAGCCGACCAGGGGAAACACAAATTATGCAGTCAAGTTTCCCACATTTGGGGAAATCGCAGGAGCAGCACACCCAGAGCAATGGGTGAGCCTTGCCCTGGGAGAAGCACCTTCATGATCATAGTATCTCACCTGGCAGGTAAGTAGGAGTTGGGCTAGAGCTGGGGAGGGTCGCTGCTCGGGTACCCCCCTGTAAAGTGAAGGAGATCCAACTGAGGCAGCACAAGGGAACTCTCGAAAGAAGAACAAGGCTAGAGGAAAATCTGAGACAAAGAAATCTGACTTTTACCAGAGCTGACCAGAGGAAAGCACAAACACAGTCCCCCACTACCACAAATAATGCAGTCAAGTTTCCCACATTTGGGGAAATCACAGGGGTCAGCATACCCAAAATGCAATGAATGAACCTCACCCTGGGAGAACAATCTTCATGACCATGGTATCTCCTATGCAAAATAAGTATGATTTGGAATAGGGCTGGGGAGGGCCGCTGCTCATGCACATCTCTGTCAAGTAAAGGAGATTCAACTGAGGCAGCACAAGGGAACTCTCATCTGGGGACAACAACTGCAGGGAGAACACATATTTTCAGATGAACATGGGAGGGCAGAAGGCTGCCTAATACTGAAGCACCCCCAAACAACAAACCAAATGCAACAACTAGTGCAAGCATTCCTGGGGGAAGTTCTGCAGAAGACGGATTTGCATACGGTGATGTCATCCAAGCAGTGGGTCAAAGTTGGCTTCAACCCTCATCTGCATATGAAAAGAGAAAAGGGGCGTGCAGGGCATGGCGGCCTTTTGCGGTGCTTGGATGACCCCTAGTTCGCATTAAACACCTCCACCCTCCTTTGGTGTGGGGCTCATGTTGGCCATGCCCCATCCCCTGAAGCATTCAAGCAGATTTCTTGCAGCAGCTGGGCACTGTAACAGCTCCAGAGCTGCTCTGTAAGGCAAGTAAAAGGGTGTGGGCCCTGCAGCACTACCTGTAGTTTGCATTGTGCATTGGAAGGCACAAAGTAAGCAGACGGGAGGAGAAGTCAGGATAGTGCACAAGGGTATAGAAGGGAGCGGCTGAAGAAAAGAGAAGTGGTAACAGACAGAAAACTAGGCTGGAGAGAGACCTGAGACAAAGAGATCTGAATTATACGAGAGCCGACCAGGGGAAACACAAATTATGCAGTCAAGTTTCCCACATTTGGGGAAATCGCAGGGGCAGCACACCCAGAGTGCAATGGGTGAGCCTTGCCCTGGGAGAAGCACCATCATGATCATAGTATCTCACCTGGCAGGTAAGTAGGAGTTGGGCTAGAGCTGGGGAGGGTCTCTGCTCGGGCACCCCCCTGTCAAGTGAAGGAGATCCAACTGAGGCAGCACAAGGGAACTCTCAAAAGAAGAACAAGGCTAGAGGAAGATCTGAAACAAAGAAATCTGACTTTTACCAGAGCTGACCAGAGGAAAACACAAACACAGTCCCCCACTACCACAAATAAAGCAGTCGAGTTTCCCACATTTGGGGAAATCACAGGGGTCAGCATACCCAGAATGCAATGAATGAACCTCACCCTGGGAGAATAATCTTCATGACCATGGTATCTCCTATGCAAAATAAGTATGATTTGGGATAGAGCTGGGGTGGGCCGCTGCTCAGGCACATCTCTGTCAAGTTAAGGAGATTCAACTGAGGCAGCACAAGGGAACTCTCATCTGGGGACAACAACTGCAGGGAGAACACATATTTTCAGATGAACATGGGAGGGCAGAAGGCTGCCTAATACTGAAGCACCCCCAAACAACAAACCAAATGCAACAACTAGTGCAAGCATTCCTGGGGGAAGGCCTGCCGCAGATGGATTTGCATATGGTGATGTCATCCAAGCAGTGGGTCAAAGTTGGCTTCAACCCTCGTCTGCATATGAAAACAGAAAAGGGGCGTGCAGGGCATGGTGGCCTTTTGCGGCGCTTGTCTGACCCCTAGTTTGCATTAAACACCTCCACCCTCCTTCGGTGTGGGGCTCATGTTGGCTATGCCCCAGCCCCTGAAGCATTCAAGCTGATTTCTTGCAGCAGCTGGGCACTGTAACAGCTCCAGAGCTGCTCTGTAAGGCAAGTAAAAGGGTGTGGGCCCTGCAGCACTACCTGTAGTTTGCATTGTGCATTGGAAGGCACAAAGTAAGCAGACGGGAGGAGAAGTCAGGATAGTGCACAAGGGTATAGAAGGGAGCGGCTGAAGAAAAGAGAAGTGGAAACAGACAGCAAACTAGGCTGGAGAGAGACCTGAGACAGAGAGATCTGAATTATACGAGAGCCGACCAGGGGAAACACAAATTATGCAGTCAAGTTTCCCACATTTGGGGAAATTGCAGGAGCAGCACACCCAGAGTACAATGGGTGAGCCTTGCCCAGGGAGAAGCACCTTCATGATCATAGTATCTCACCTGGCAGGTAAGTAGGAGTTGGGCTAGAGCTGGGGAGGGTCGCTGCTCGGGTACCCCCCTGTAAAGTGAAGGAGATCCAACTGAGGCAGCACAAGGGAACTCTCGAAAGAAGAACAAGGCTAAAGGAAAATGTGAGACAAAGAAATCTGACTTTTACCAGAGCTGACCAGAGGAAAGCACAAACACAGTCTCCCACTACCACAAATAATGCAGTCAAGTTTCCCACATTTGGGGAAATCACAGGGGTCAGCATACCCAAAATGCAATGAATGAACCTCACCCTGGGAGAAAAATCTTCATGACCATGGTATCTCCTATGCAAAATAAGCATGATTTGGAATAGGGCTGGGGAGGGCCGCTGCTCATGCACATCTCTGTCAAGTAAAGGAGATTCAACTGAGGCAGCACAAGGGAACTCTCATCTTGGGTCAACAACTGCAGGGAGAACACATATTTTCAGATGAACATGGGAGGGCAGAAGGCTGCCTAATACTGAAGCACCCCCAAACAACAAACCAAATGCAACAACTAGTGCAAGCATTCCTGGGGGAAGTTCTGCAGAAGACGGATTTGCATACGGTGATGTCATCCAAGCAGTGGGTCAAAGTTGGCTTCAACCCTCATCTGCATATGAAAAGGGGCGTGCAGGGCATGGCGGCCTTTTGCGGTGCTTGGATGACCCGTAGTTCGCATTAAACACCTCCACCAACCTTTGGTGTGGGGCTCATGTTGGCCATGCCCCATCCCCTGAAGCATTCAAGCTGATTTCTTGCAGCAGCTGGGCACTGTAACAGCTCCAGAGCTGCTCTGTAAGGCAAGTAAAAGGGTGTGGGCCCTGCAGCACTACCTGTAGTTTGCATTGTGCATTGGAAGGCACAAAGTAAGCAGACGGGAGGAGAAGTCAGGATAGTGCACAAGGGTATAGAAGGGAGCGGCTGAAGAAAAGAGAAGTGGAAACAGACAGCAAACTAGGCTGGAGAGAGACCTGAGACAAAGAGATCTGAATTATACGAGAGCCGACCAGGGGAAACACAAATTATGCAGTCAAGTTTCCCACATTTGGGGAAATCGCAGGAGCAGCACACCCAGAGTACAATGGGTGAGCCTTGCCCTGGGAGAAGCACCTTCATGATCATAGTATCTCACCTGGCAGGTAAGTAGGAGTTGGGCTAGAGCTGGGGAGGGTCGCTGCTCGGGTACCCCCCTGTAAAGTGAAGGAGATCCAACTGAGGCAGCACAAGGGAACTCTCGAAAGAAGAACAAGGCTAAAGGAAAATCTGAGACAAAGAAATCTGACTTTTACCAGAGCTGACCAGAGGAAAGCACAAACACAGTCTCCCACTACCACAAATAATGCAGTCAAGTTTCCCACATTTGGGGAAATCACAGGGGTCAGCATACCCAAAATGCAATGAATGAACCTCACCCTGGGAGAAAAATCTTCATGACCATGGTATCTCCTATGCAAAATAAGTATGATTTGGAATAGGGCTGGGGAGGGCCGCTGCTCATGCACATCTCTGTCAAGTAAAGGAGATTCAACTGAGGCAGCAAAAGGGAACTCTCATCTTGGGACAACAACTGCAGGGAGAACACATATTTTCAGATGAACATGGGAGGGCAGAAGGCTGCCTAATACTGAAGCACCCCCAAACAACAAACCAAATGCAACAACTAGTGCAAGCATTCCTGGGGGAAGGCCTGCCGCAGATGGATTTGCATATGGTGATGTCATCCAAGCAGTGGGTCAAAGTTGGCTTCAACCCTCGTCTGCATATGAAAACAGAAAAGGGGCGTGCAGGGCATGGTGGCCTTTTGCGGCGCTTGTCTGACCCCTAGTTTGCATTAAACACCTCCACCCTCCTTCGGTGTGGGGCTCATGTTGGCTATGCCCCAGCCCCTGAAGCATTCAAGCTGATTTCTTGCAGCAGCTTGGCACTGTAACAGCTCCAGAGCTGCTCTGTAAGGCAAGTAAAAGGGTGTGGGCCCTGCAGCACTACCTGTAGTTTGCATTGTGCATTGGAAGGCACAAAGTAAGCAGACGGGAGGAGAAGTCAGGATAGTGCACAAGGGTATAGAAGGGAGCGGCTGAAGAAAAGAGAAGTGGAAACAGACAGCAAACTAGGCTGGAGAGAGACCTGAGACAAAGAGATCTGAATTATACGAGAGCCGACCAGGGGAAACACAAATTATGCAGTCAAGTTTCCCACATTTGGGGAAATTGCAGGAGCAGCACACCCAGAGTACAATGGGTGAGCCTTGCCCTGGGAGAAGCACCTTCATGATCATAGTATCTCACCTGGCAGGTAAGTAGGAGTTGGGCTAGAGCTGGGGAGGGTCGCAGCTCGGGTACCCCCCTGTAAAGTGAAGGAGATCCAACTGAGGCAGCACAAGGGAACTCTCGAAAGAAGAACAAGGCTAAAGGAAAATGTGAGACAAAGAAATCTGACTTTTACCAGAGCTGACCAGAGGAAAGCACAAACACAGTCTCCCACTACCACAAATAATGCAGTCAAGTTTCCCACATTTGGGGAAATCACAGGGGTCAGCATACCCAAAATGCAATGAATGAACCTCACCCTGGGAGAAAAATCTTCATGACCATGGTATCTCCTATGCAAAATAAGTATGATTTGGAATAGGGCTGGGGAGGGCCGCTGCTCATGCACATCTCTGTCAAGTAAAGGAGATTCAACTGAGGCAGCACAAGGGAACTCTCATCTTGGGACAACAACTGCAGGGAGAACACATATTTTCAGATGAACATGGGAGGGCAGAAGGCTGCCTAATACTGAAGCACCACCAAACAACAAATCAAATGCAACAACTAGTGCAAGCATTCCTGGGGGAAGTTCTGCAGAAGACGGATTTGCATACGGTGATGTCATCCAAGCAGTGGGTCAAAGTTGGCTTCAACCCTCATCTGCATATGAAAATAGAAAAGGGGCGTGCAGGGCATGGCGGCCTTTTGCGGTGCTTGGATGACCCCTAGTTCGCATTAAACACCTCCACCCTCCTTTGGTGTGGGGCTCATGTTGGCCATGCCCCATCCCCTGAAGCATTCAAGCTGATTTCTTGCAGCAGCTGGGCACTGTAACAGCTCCAGAGCTGCTCTGTAAGGCAAGTAAAAGGGTGTGGGCCCTGCAGCACTACCTGTAGTTTGCATTGTGCATTGGAAGGCACAAAGTAAGCAGACGGGAGGAGAAGTCAGGATAGTGCACAAGGGTATAGAAGGGAGCGGCTGAAGAAAAGAGAAGTGGAAACAGACAGCAAACTAGGCTGGAGAGAGACCTGTGACAAAGAGATCTGAATTATACGAGAGCCGACCAGGGGAAACACAAATTATGCAGTCAAGTTTCCCACATTTGGGGAAATCGCAGGAGCAGCACACCCAGAGTACAATGGGTGAGCCTTGCCCTGGGAGAAGCACCTTCATGATCATAGTATCTCACCTGGCAGGTAAGTAGGAGTTGGGCTAGAGCTGGGGAGGGTCGCTGCTCGGGTACCCCCCTGTAAAGTGAAGGAGATCCAACTGAGGCAGCACAAGGGAACTCTCGAAAGAAGAACAAGGCTAAAGGAAAATCTGAGACAAAGAAATCTGACTTTTACCAGAGCTGACCAGAGGAAAGCACAAACACAGTCTCCCACTACCACAAATAATGCAGTCAAGTTTCCCACATTTGGGGAAATCACAGGGGTCAGCATACCCAAAATGCAATGAATGAACCTCACCCTGGGAGAAAAATCTTCATGACCATGGTATCTCCTATGCAAAATAAGTATGATTTGGAATAGGGCTGGGGAGGGCCGCTGCTCATGCACATCTCTGTCAAGTAAAGGAGATTCAACTGAGGCAGCACAAGGGAACTTTCATCTGGGGACAACTGCAGGGAGAACACATATTTTCAGATGAACATGGGAGGGCAGAAGGCTGCCTAATACTGAAGCACCCCCAAACAACAAACCAAATGCAACAACTAGTCCAAGCATTCCTGGGGGAAGTTCTGCAGAAGACGGATTTGCATACGGTGATGTCATCCAAGCAGTGGGTCAAAGTTGGCTTCAACCCTCATCTGCATATGAAAAGAGAAAAGGGGCGTGCAGGGCATGGCGGCCTTTTGCGGTGCTTGGATGACCCCTAGTTCGCATTAAACACCTCCACCCTCCTTTGGTGTGGGGCTCATGTTGGCCATGCCCCATCCCCTGAAGCATTCAAGCTGATTTCTTGCAGCAGCTGGGCACTGTAACAGCTCCAGAGCTGCTCTGTAAGGCAAGTAAAAGGGTGTGGGCCCTGCAGCACTACCTGTAGTTTGCATTGTGCATTGGAAGGCACAAAGTAAGCAGATGGGAGGAGAAGTCAGGATAGTGCACAAGGGTATAGAAGGGAGCGGCTGAAGAAAAGAGAAGTGGAAACAGACAGCAAACTAGGCTGGAGAGAGACCTGAGACAAAGAGATCTGAATTATACGAGAGCCGACCAGGGGAAACACAAATTATGCAGTCAAGTTTCCCACATTTGGGGAAATCGCAGGGGCAGCACACCCAGAGTGCAATGGGTGAGCCTTGCCCTGGGAGAAGCACCTTCATGATCATAGTATCTCACCTGGCAGGTAAGTAGGAGTTGGGCTAGAGCTGGGGAAAGTCGCTGTTCGGGCACCCCCCTGTCAAGTGAAAGAGATCCAACTGAGGCAGCACAATGGAACTCTCGAAAGAAGAACAAGGCTAGAGGAAGATCTGAGACAAAGAAATCTGACTTTTTCCAGAGCTGACCAGAGGAAAGCACAAACACAGTCCCCCACTACCACAAATAATGCAGTCGAGTTTCCCACATTTGGGGAAATCACAGGGGTCAGCATACCCAAAATGCAATGAATGAACCTCACCCTGGGAGAACAATCTTCATGACCATGGTATCTCCTATGCAAAATAAGTATGATTTGGGATAGGGCTGGGGAGGGCCGCTGCTCATGCACATCTCTGTCAAGTAAAGGAGATTCAACTGAGGCAGCACAAGGAAACTCTCATCTGGGGACAACAACTGCAGGGAGAACACATATTTTCAGATGAACATGGGAGGGCAGAAGGCTGCCTAATACTGAAGCACCCCCAAACAACAAACCAAATGCAACAACTAGTACAAGCATTCCTGGGGGAAGTTCTGCAGAAGACGGAATTGCATACGGTGATGTCATCCAAGCAGTGGGCCAAAGTTGCCTGGAACCCTCATCTGCATATGAAAAGAGAAAAGGGGTATGCAGGGCATGGCGGCCTTTTGCGGCGCTTGGATGACCCTTAGTTCGCATTAAACACCCCCACCCTCCTTCGGTGTGGGGCTCATGTTGGCCATGCCCCATCCCCTGAAGCATTCAAGCTGATTTCTTGCAGCAGCTTGGCACTGTAACAGCTCCAGAGCTGTTCTGTTAGGCAAGTAAAAGGGTGTGGGCCCTGCAGCACTACCTGTAGTTTGCATTGCGCATTGGAAGGCACAAAGTAAGCAGACAGGAGGAGAAGTCAGGATAGTGCACAAGGGTATAAAAGGGAGCGGCTCAAGAAAAGAGAAGTTGAAACAGACAGCAAACTAGGCTGGAGAGAGACCTGAGACAAAGAGATCTGAATTATACGAGACCTGACCAGGGGAAACACAAATTATGCAGTCAAGTTTCCCACATTTGGGGAAATCGCAGGGGCAGCACACCCAGAGTGCAATGGGTGAGCCTTGCCCTGGGAGAAGCACCTTCATGATCATAGTATCTCACCTGGCAGGTAAGTAGGAGTTGGGCTAGAGCTGGGGAGGGTCGCTGCTCGGGCACCTCCCTGTCAAGTGAAGGAGATCCAACTGAGGCAGCACAAGGAAACTCTCGAAAGAAGAACAAGGCTAGAGGAAGATCTGAGACAAAGAAATTTGACTTTTACCAGAGCTGACCAGAGGAAAACACAAACACAGTCCCCCACTACCAACAAATAAAGCAGTCGCGTTTCCCACATTTGGGGAAATCACAGGGGTCAGCATACCCAGAATGCAATGAATGAACCTCACCCTGGGAGAGTAATCTTCATGACCATGGTATCTCCTATGCAAAATAAGTATGATTTGGGATAGGGCTGGGGAGGGCCGCTGCTCATGCACATCTCTGTCAAGTAAAGGAGATTCAACTGAGGCAGCACAAGGGAACTCTCATCTGGGGACAACAACTGCAGGGAGAACACATATTTTCAGATGAACATGGGAGGGCAGAAGGCTGCCTAATACTGAAGCACCCCCAAACAACAAACCAAATGCAACAACTAGTGCAAGCATTCCTGGGGTAAGTTCTGCAGAAGACGGATTTGCATACGGTGATGTCATCCAAGCAGTGGGTCAAAGTTGGCTTCAACCCTCATCTGCATATGAAAAGAGAAAAGGGGCGTGCAGGGCATGGCGGCCTTTTGCGGTGCTTGGATGACCCCTAGTTCGCATTAAACACCCCCACCCTCCTTTGGTGTGGGGCTCATGTTGGCCATGCCCCATCCCCTGAAGCATTCAAGCTGATTTATTGCAGCAGCTGGGCACTGTAACAGCTCCAGAGCTGCTCTGAACGGCAAGTAAAAGGGTGTGGGCCCTGCAGCACTACCTGTAGTTTGCATTGTGCATTGGAAGGCACAAAGTAAGCAGACGGGAGAAGTCAGGATAGTGCGCAAGGGCATAGAAGGGAGCGGCTCAAGAAAAGAGAAGTTGAAACAGACAGCAAACTAGGCTGGAGAGAGACCTGAGACAAAGAGATCTGAATTATACGAGAGCCGACCAAGGGAAACACAAATTATGCAGTCAAGTTTCCCACATTTGGGGAAATCGCAGGAGCAGCACACCCAGAGTGCAATGGGTGAGCCTTGCCCTGGGAGAAGCACCTTCCTGATTATAGTATCTCACCTGGCAGGTAAGTAGGAGTTGGGCTAGAGCTTGGGAGGGTCGCTGCTCGGGCACCCCCCTGTCAAGTGAAGGAGATCCAACTGAGGCAGCACAAGGAAACTCTCGAAAGAAGAACAAGGCTAGAGGAAGATCTGAGACAAAGAAATCTGACTTTTACCAGAGCTGACCAGAGGAAAGCACAAACACAGTCCCCCACTACCACAAATAATGCAGTCGAGTTTCCCAAATTTGGGGAAATCACAGGGGTCAGCATACCCAGAATGCAATGAATGAACCTCACCCTGGGAGAACAATCTTCATGACCATGGTATCTCCTATGCAAAATAAGTATGATTTGGGATAGGGCTGGGGAGGGCCGCTGCTCAGGCACATCTCTGTCAAGTAAAGGAGATTCAACTGAGGCAGCACAAGGGAACTCTCATCTGGGGACAACAACTGCAGGGAGAACACATATTTTCAGATGAACATGGGAGGACAGAAGGCTGCCTAATACTGAAGCACCCCCAAACAACAAACCAAATGCAACAACTAGTAAAAGCATTCCTGGGTGAAGGTCTGCAGAAGACGGATTTGCATACGGTGATGTCATCCAAGCAGTGGGCCAAAGTTGGCTGGAACCCTCATCTGCATATGAAAAGAGAAAAGGGTTATGCAGGGCATGGCGGCCTTTTGCGGCGCTTGGATGACCCCTAGTTCGCATTAAACTCCTCCACCCTCCTTCGGTGTGGGGCTCATGTTGGCTATGCCCCAGCCCCTGAAGCATTCAAGCTGATTTCTTGCAGCAGCTGGGCACTGTAACAGCTCCAGAGCTGCTCTGTAAGGCAACTAAAAGGGTGTGGGCCCTGCAGCACTACCTGTAGTTTGCATTGTGCGTAGGAAGGCACAAAGTAAGCAGACGGGAGAAGTCAGGATAGTGCGCAAGGGCATAGAAGGGAGCGGCTCAAGAAAAGAGAAGTGGAAACAGACAGCAAACTAGGCTGGAGAGAGACCTGAGACAAAGAGATCTGAATTATACGAGAGCCGACCAGGGGAAACACAAATTATGCAGTCAAGTTTCCCACATTTGGGGAAATCGCAGGGGCAGCACACCCAGAGTGCAATGGGTGAGCCTTGCCCTGGGAGAAGCACCTTCATGATCATAGTATCTCACCTGGCAGGTAAGTAGGAGTTGGGCAAGAGCTGGGGAGGGTCGCTGCTCGGGCACCCCCCTGTCAAGTGAAGGAGATCCAACTGAGGCAGCACAAAGGAACTCTCGAAAGAAGAACAAGGCTAGAGGAAGATCTGAGACAAAGAAATCTGACTTTTACCAGAGCTGACCAGAAGAAAGCACAAACACAGTCCCCCCACTACCAACAAATAAAGCAGTCGCGTTTCCCACATTTGGGGAAATCACAGGGGTCAGCATACCCAGAATGCAATGAATGAACCTCACCCTGGGAGAGTAATCTTCATGACCATGGTATCTCCTATGCAAAATAAGTATGATTTGGGATAGGGCTGGGGAGGGCCGCTGCTCATGCACATCTCTGTCAAGTAAAGGAGATTCAACTGAGGCAGCACAAGGGAACTCTCATCTGGGGACAACAACTGCAGGGAGAACACATATTTTCAGATGAACATGGGAGGGCAGAAGGCTGCCTAATACTGAAGCACCCCCAAACAACAAACCAAATGCAACAACTAGTGCAAGCATTCCTGGGGGAAGGCCTGCAGCAGATGGATTTGCATACGGTGATGTCATCCAAGCAGTGGGTCAAAGTTGGCTTCAACCCTCGTCTGCATATGAAAAGAGAAAAGGGGCGTGCAGGGCATGGCGGCCTTTTGCGACGCTTGGATGACCCCTAGTTCGCATTAAACACCTCCACCCTCCTTCGGTGTGGGGCTCATGTTGGCTATGCCCCAGCCCCTAAAGCATTCAAGCTGATTTCTTGCAGCAGCTGGGCACTGTAACAGCTCCAGAGCTGCTCTGTACGGCAAGTAAAAGGGTGTGGGCCCTGCAGCACTACCTGTAGTTTGCATTGTGCATTGGAAGGCACAAAGAAAGCAGACAGGAGGAGAAGTCAGGATAGTGCACAAGGGTATAAAAGGGAGGGGCTCATGAAAAAAGAAGTGGAAACAGACAGCAAATTAGGCTGGAGAGAGACCTGAGACAAAGAGATCTGATTTATACGAGAGCCGACCAGGGGAAACACAAATTATGCAGTCAAGCTTCCCACATTTGGGGAAATCAGAGTGCAATGGGTGAGCCTTGCCCTGGGAGAAGCACCTTCATGATCATAGTATCTCACCTGGCAGGTAAGTAGGAGTTGGGCTAGAGCTGGGGAGGGTCGCTGCTCGGGCACCCCCCTGTCAAGTGAAAGAGATCCAACTGAGGCAGCACAAGGGAACTCTCGAAAGAAGAACAAGGCTAGAGGAAGATCTGAGACAAATAAATCTGACTTTTACCAGAGCTGACCAGAGGAAAGCACAAACACAGTCCCCCACTACCACAAATAATGCAGTCGAGTTTCCCACATTTGGGGAAATCACAGGGGTCAGCATACCCAGAATACAATGAATGAACCTCACCCTGGGAGAACAATCTTCATGACCATGGTATCTCCTATGCAAAATAAGTATGATTTGGGATAGGGCTGGGGAGGGCCGCTGCTCAGGCACATCTCTGTCAAGTAAAGGAGATTCAACTGAGGCAGCACAAGGGAACTCTCATCTGGGGACAACAACTGCAGGGAGAACACATATTTTCAGATGAACATGGGAGGGCAGAAGGCTGCTTAATACTGAAGCACCCCCAAACAACAAACCAAATGCAACAACTAGTGCAAGCATTCCTGGGGGAAGGCCTGCAGCAGATGGATTTGCATACGGTGATGTCATCCAAGCAGTGGGTCAAAGTTGGCTTCAACCCTCGTCTGCATATGAAAAGAGAAAAGGGGCGTGCAGGGCATGGCGGCCTTTTGCGGCGCTTGGATGACCCCTAGTTCACATTAAACACCTCCACCCTCCTTCGGTGTGGGGCTCATGTTGGCTATGCCCCAGCCCCTGAAGCATTCAAGCTGATTTCTTGCAGCAGCTGGGCACTGTAACAGCTCCAGAGCTGCTCTGTACGGCAAGTAAAAGGGTGTGGGCCCTGCAGCACTACCTGTAGTTTGCATTGTGCATTGGAAGGCACAAAGTAAGCAGACAGGAGGAGAAGTCAGGATAGTGCACAAGGGTATAAAAGGGAGGGGCTCATGAAAAAAGATGTGGAAACAGACAGCAAACTAGGCTGGAGAGAGACCTGAGACAAAGAGATCTGAATTATACGAGAGCTGACCAGGGGAAACACAAATTATGCAGTCAAGCTTCCCACATTTGGGGAAATCGCAGGGGCACCACACCCAGAGTGCAATGGGTGAGCCTTGCCCTGGGAGAAGCACCTTCATGATCAAAGTATCTCACCTGGCAGGTAAGTAGGAGTTGGGCTAGAGCTGAGGAGGGTCGCTGCTCTGGCACCCCCCTGTCAAGTGAAAGAGATCCAACTGAGGCAGCACAAGGGAACTCTCGAAAGAAGAACAAGGCTAGAGGAAGATCTGAGACAAATAAATCTGACTTTTACCAGAGCTGTCCAGAGGAAAGCACAAACACAGTCCCCCACTACCACAAATAATGCAGTCGAGTTTCCCACATTTGGGGAAATCACAGGGGTCAGCATACACAGAATGCAATGAATGAACCTCACCCTGGGAGAACAATCTTCATGACCATGGTATCGCCTATGCAAAATAAGTATGATTTTGGATAGGGCTGGGGAGGGCCGCTGCTCAGGCACATCTCTGTCAAGTAAAGGAGATTCAACTGAGGCAGCACATGGGAACTCTCATCTGGGGACAACAACTGCAGGGAGAACACATATTTCCAGATAAACATGGGAGGGCAGAAGGCTGCCTAATACTGAAGCACCCCCAAACAACAAACCAAATGCAACAACTAGTACAAGCATTCCTGGGGGAAGGCCTGCAGCAGATGGATTTGCATATGGTGATGTCATCCAAGCAGTGGGTCAAAGTTGGCTTCAACCCTCGTCTGCATATGAAAAGAGAAAAGGGGCGTGCAGGGCATGGCGGCCTTTTGCGGCGCTTGGATGACCCCTAGTTCGCATTAAACACCTCCACCCTCCTTCGGTGTGGGGCTCATGTTGGCTATGCCCCAGCCCCTGAAGCATTCAAGCTGATTTCTTGCAGCAGCTGGGCACTGTAACAGCTCCAGAGCTGCTCTGAACGGCAAGTAAAAGGGTGTGGGCCCTGCAGCACTACCTGTAGTTTGCATTGTGCATTGGAAGGCACAAAGTAAGCAGACGGGAGAAGTCAGGATAGTGCGCAAGGGCATAGAAGGGAGCGGCTCAAGAAAAGAGAAGTTGAAACAGACAGCAAACTAGGCTGGAGAGAGACCTGAGACAAAGAGATCTGAATTATATGAGAGCCGACCAGGGGAAACACAAATTATGCAGTCAAGTTTCCCACATTTGGGGAAATCGCAGGAGCAGCACACCCAGAGTGCAATGGGTGAGCCTTGCCCTGGGAGAAGCACCTACATGATCATAGTATCTCACCTGCCAGGTAAGTAGAAGTTGGGCTAGAGCTGGGGAGGGTCGCTGCTCGGGTACCCCCCTGTCAAGTGAAGGAGATCCAACTGAGGCAGCACAAGGGAACTCTCGAAAGAAGAACAAGGCTAGAGGAAGATCTGAGACAAATAAATCTGACTTTTACCAGAGCTGACCAGAGGAAAGCACAAACACAGTCCCCCACTACCACAAATAATGCAGTCGAGTTTCCCACATTTGGGGAAATCACAGGGGTCAGCATACCCAGAATGCAATGAATGAACCTCACCCTGGGAGAACAATCTTCATGACCATGGTATCTCCTATGCAAAATAAGTATGATTTGGGATAGGGCTGGGGAGGGCCGCTGCTCAGGCACATCTCTGTCAAGTAAAGGAGATTCAACTGAGGCAGCACAAGGGAACTCTCATCTGGGGACAACAACTGCAGGGAGAACACAAATTTTCAGATGAACATGGGAGGGCAGAAGGCTGCCTAATAATGAAGCACCCCCAAACAACAAACCAAATGCAACAACTAGTGCAAGCATTCCTGGGGGAAGGCCTGCAGCAGATGGATTTGCATACGGTGATGTCATCCAAGCAGTGGGTCAAACAACAAACCAAATGCAACAACTAGTGCAAGCATTCCTGGGGGAAGGCCTGCAGCAGATGGATTTGCATACGGTGATGTCATCCAAGCAGTGGGTCAAAGTTGGCTTCAACCCTCGTCTGCATATGAAAAGAGAAAAGGGGCGTGCAGGGCATGGCGGCCTTTTGCGGCGCTTGGATGACCCCTAGTTCGCATTAAACACCTCCACCCTCCTTCGGTGTGGGGCTCATGTTGGCTATGCCCCAGCCCCTGAAGCATTCAAGCTGATTTCTTGCAGCAGCTGGGCACTGTAACAGCTCCAGAGCTGCTCTGTACGGCAAGTAAAAGGGTGTGGGCCCTGCAGCACTACCTGTAGTTTGCATTGTGCATTGGAAGGCACAAAGTAAGCAGGCAAGGTCCAGAGAACAGTTAGAGGTCGGAGTAGCACTATCTCAAGTAGTACTACGACAGCACGGATGGATTCTAAATATTCCAAAATCGCAGCTGATTCCGACGACACGTCTGCTGTTCCTAGGGATGATTCTGGACACAGTACAGAAAAAGGTGTTTCTCCCGGAGGAGAAAGCCAAGGAGTTATCCGACATAGTCAGGAACCTCCTAAGACCAGGCCAAGTGTCAGTACAATGCACAATGGTCCTGGGAAAGATGGTGGCTTCTTACGAAGCGATTCCATTCGGCAGATTCCATGCAAGAACTTTTCAGTGGGATCTGCTGGACAAATGGTCCGGATCGCATCTTCAAATGCATCAGCGGATAACCCTGTCTCCAAGGACAAGGATGTCTCTCCTGTGGTGGTTACAGAGTGCTCATCTCCTAGAGGGCCGCAGATTCGGCATTCAGGATTGGGTCCTGGTGACCACGGATGCCAGCCTGAGAGGCTGGGGAGCAGTCACACAGGGAAGAAATTTCCTGGGCTTGTGGTCAAGCATGGAAACGTCACTTCACATAAATATCCTGGAACTAAGGGCCATTTACAATGCCCTAAGTCAGGCAAGACCTCTGCTTCAGGGTCAGCCGGTGTTGATCCAGTCGGACAACATCACGGCAGTCGCCCACGTAAACAGACAGGGCGGCACAAGAAGCAGGAGGGCAATGATGGAAGTGGCAAGGATTCTTCGCTGGGCGGAGAATCATGTGATAGCACTGTCAGCAGTGTTCATTCCGGGAGTGGACAACTGGGAAGCAGACTTCCTCAGCAGACACGATCTTCACCCGGGGGAGTGGGGACTTCACCCAGAAGTCTTCCACATGATTGTGAACCGTTGGGAAAAACCAAAGGGTGGACATGATGGCGTCCCGCCTCAACAAAAAGCTGGACAGATATTGCGCCAGGTCAAGGGACCCTCAGGCAATAGCTGTGGACTCTCTGGTAACACCGTGGGTGTACCAGTCAGTGTATGTGTTCCCTCCTCTTCCTCTCATACCAAAAGTACTGAGAATCATAAGAAGGAGAGGAGTAAAGACTATACTCGTGGCTCCGGATTGGCCAAGAAGGACTTGGTACCCGGAAATTCAAGAGATGCTCACGGAAGACCCGTGGCCTCTACCTCTAAGAAAGGACCTGCTCCAGCAGGGACCATGTCTGTTCCAAGACTTACCGCGGCTGCGTTTGACGGCATGGCGGTTGAACGCCGGATCCTGAAGGAAAAAGGCATTCCGGATGAAGTCATCCCTACCCTGATCAAAGCCAGGAAGGATGTAACCATACAACATTATCACCGTATTGGCGTAAATATGTTGCGTGGTGCGAGGCCAGGAAGGCCCCTACAGAGGAATTTCAACTGGGTCGTTTCCTGCATTTCCTGCAAACAGGACTGTCTATGGGCCTCAAATTAGGGTCCATTAAGGTTCAAATTTCGGCCCTGTCAATATTCTTCCAAAAAGAACTGGCTTCTGTTCCTGAAGTTCAGACGTTTGTCAAGGGAGTACTGCATATACAGCCTCCTTTTGTGCCTCCAGTGGCACCTTGGGATCTCAATGTAGTTTTGGGATTCCTAAAATCACATTGGTTTGAACCACTCACCACTGTGGACTTAAAATATCTCACATGGAAAGTGGTAATGCTGTTAGCCCTGGCTTCAGCCAGGCGTGTCTCAGAATTGACCAAAACAAAAAACTGCAACAAACGAGCGCCTAATCATCAAAATAAAAAGTGAAAACCAATACGTGTTTCATAGAATTAAATAATCACAATTTTATGTTCCTGATAGTCTGCGCTTGCCGGAATACTATGTGTAGTATTGTGGTGATAGCATAGAAAAAGAACAAACGGCTGCGCTGAATATCAGGAACGAAACATGATGTACAGAGAGCCAACGTAAAAAATAACAATGTTTATTAATAAAACATATAAAAAGATTAATTGTCAAATAACCGGTGAAAAATATATACAAATATATATAAGAACAGTCACTAGACGTGAACTAGTGGTATATTGTAATGACTCAGCTTATTGGGGTGAAAAGTTCAGTGATTCACTTGTTAGATAGTTGATAAATACCAGGTGTGTTGGTAGGATCCTAATGAATAAAAAAGTCCCTCAGTTGAAATTGATATTCAATACCTTTCCAAAATGGGCTGGTAAGAGCCGAGCGTCCTCGGCTTCAATGTCCTGCAATGCCCATATACGCTGTGCAGCGGAAAGGAATGGACCGTCTCTCTCACAACCCGGTCGTGGCGGCGTGTGCGCTGAAGCCGCTGATGTCGGATGCTGTAGAAGGAGGGTGCAGCGGGGACCAAGGAACACCTGGAAGATTTCACCTGAGCTGAGTGTGGATAGGGGCGGGTCCTGACGCGTTTCGTCACGTTCACGTGACTTTCTCAAAGGTAGAATGTTCTTATATATATTTATATATATTTTTCACCGGTTATTTGACAATTAATCTTTTTATATGTTTTATTAATAAACATTGTTATTTTTTACGTTGGCTCTCTGTACATCGTGTCTCAGAATTGGCGGCTTTATCCTATAAAAGCCCTTACCTAATTTTTCATATGTGGTGCCTGCGGCTACTAGGGACTTGGAGGATTCCAAGTTGCTGGACGTAGTCAGGGCCCTGAAAATATATGTTTCCAGGACGGCTGGAGTCAGAAAATCTGATTCGCTGTTTATCCTGTATGCACCCAGCAAGCTGGGTGCTCCTGCTTCTAAGCAGACGATTGCTCGTTGGATTTGTAGTACAATTCAGCTTGCACATTCTGTGGCAGGCCTGCCACAGCCAAAATCTGTAAAAGCCCATTCCACACGGAAAGTGGGCTCATCTTGGGCGGCTGCCCGAGGGGTCTCGGCTTTACAACTTTGCCGAGCAGCTACTTGGTCAGGGGAAAACATGTTTGCTAAATTCTACAAATTTGATACCCTGGCTGAGGAGGACCTGGAGTTCTCTCATTCGGTGCTGCAGAGTCATCCGCACTCTCCCACCCGGTTGGGAGCTTTGGTATAATCCCCATGGTCCTTTCGGAGTCCCCAGCATCCACTAGGACGTTAGAGAAAATAAGAATTTACTTACCGATAATTCTATTTCTCATAGTCCATAGTGGATGCTGGGCGCCCATCCCAAGTGCGGATTGTCTGCATTACTTGTACATAGTTATTGTTACAAAAATCGGGTTATTGTTGTTGTGAGCCATCTTTTCAGAGGCTCCTTCTGTTATCATGCTGTTAACTGGGTTCAGATCACAAGTTGTACGGTGTGATTGGTGTGGCTGGTATGAGTCTTACCCGGGATTCAAAATCCTTCCTTATTGTGTACGCTCGTCCGGGCACAGTATCCTAACTGAGGCTTGGAGGAGGGTCATAGGGGGAGGAGCCAGTGCACACCAGCTAGTCCTAAAGCTTTTACTTTGTGCCCAGTCTCCTGCGGAGCCGCTATTCCCCATGGTCCTTTCGGAGTCCCCAGCATCCACTACGGACTATGAGAAATAGAATTATCGGTAAGTAAATTCTTATTTTCTGGACTGTGTCCAGGATCATCCTTAGGAATAGAAGACGTGTCGTCGGAATCAGCTGCGATTTTGGAATATTAAGAATCCAACCGTGCTGCCGCAACACTACTTGAGATAGTGCTACCCCGACTACCAACTGTTCCCTGGATCTTGCCCTTATCCGGAGATCGTCCAAGTAAGGGATAATTAAAACTCCCTTCCTTCGAAGGAGTATCATCATTTCGGCCATTACTTTGGTAAAGACCCGGGGTGCCGTGGACAAACCAAACGGCAGCGTCTGAAACTGATAGTGACAGTTCTGTACCACAAACCTGAGGTACCCTTGGTGAGAAGGGTAATTTGGGACATGGAGATAAGCATCCTTGATGTCCAGAGACACCATATAATCCCCTTCTTCCCGGTTTGCCATCACCGCTCTGAGTGACTCCATCTTGAATTTGAACCTTTGTATGTAAGTGTTCAAGGATTTCAGATTTAAATTAGGTCTCACCGAGCCGTCCGGCTTCGGTACCACAAACAGCGTGGAATAATACCCCTTTCCCTGTTGTAGGAGGGGTACCTTGATTATCACCTGCTGGGAATACAGCTTGTGAATGGCTTCCCATACCGCCTCCCTGTCGGAGGGAGACGTCGGTAAAGCAGACTTTAGGAAAACGGCGAAGGGGAGACGTCTCGAATTCCAATTTGTACCCCTGAGATACCACCTGAAGGATCCAGGGGTCCACCTGTGAGTGAGCCCACTGCACGCTGAAATTTATGAGACGGGCCCCCACCGTTTCTGTTCCTGGGAACTGGCTGTTTGCTGCAGCCTTTTTCCTCTCCCTCTGCCACGGGGCAGAAATGAGGAGCCTTTTGCCCGCTTGCCCTTATGGGGCCCAAAGGACTGCGCCTGATAATACGGCGTCTTCTTATGTTGAGAGGCTACCTGGGGTAAAAATGTGGATTTCCCAGCCGTTGCCGTGGCCACCAGGTCTGTTAGACCTACCCCAAATAACTCCTCCCTTTTATAAGGCGATACTTCCATATGCCTTTTGGAATCAGCATCACCTGACCACTGTCTTGTCCATAACCCTCTTCTGGCAGAAATGGACAGCGCAATTACTCTTGATGCCAGTCGGCAAATATCCCTCTGTGCATCACGCATATATAGAAAGCATCTTTTAAATGCTCTATAGTCAGTAATATACTGTCCCTATCTAGGGTATCAATATTGTCAGTCAGGGAATCCGACCAAGCCACCCCAGCACTGCACATCCAGGCTGAGGCGATTGCTGGTCGCAGTATCACACCCGTGTGAGTGTATATACATTTTAGGATATTTTACTGCTTTCTGTCAGCAGGTTCCTTAAGGGCGGCCGTATCCGGGGACGGTAGTGCCACCTGTTTAGACAAGCGTGTGAGCGCTTTATTCACCCTAGGGGGTGTTTCCCAATGTGCCCTATCCTCTGGCGGGAAGGGGTATGATGCTAATAACTTTTTAGGAATTAACAGTTTTTATCGGGGGAAACCCACGCATCATCACACACTTCATTTAATTCCTCAGATGCAGGAAAAACTACAGGCAGTTTTTTCTCACCCAACATAATACCCTTTTTAGTGGTACTGGTATTATCAGAAATGTGTAAAAACATTTTCCATAGCCTCAATCATGTAACGTGTGGCCCTACTGGAAGTCACATTCGTCTCTTAATCGTCGACACTGGAATCAGTATCCGTGTCGGCGTCTGTATCTGCCATCTGCGGTAACGGGCGTTTTAGAGCCCCTGATGGCTTTTGAGACACCTGGACAGGCACAGGCTGAGTAGCCGGCTGTCTCATGTCATCAATCTTTTGTAAAGAGCTGACACTGTCACGTAATTCCTTCCATAAGCTCAGCCACTCAGGTGTCGACTCCCTAGGGGGTGACAACTCCATTACAGGCAATTGCTCCGCCTCCACACCATTTTCCTCCTCATACATGTCGACACAATCGTACCGACACACACACACACAGGGAATGCTCTGATAGAGGACAGGACCCCACTAGCCCTATGGGGAGACAGAGGGAGAGTATGCCAGCACACACCAGAGCGCTATATATATATATATATATATACAGGGATAACCTTATATAAGTGTTTTTCCCCTTATAGCTGCTGTATTGTTATACTACGCCTAATTAGTGCCCCCCTCTCTTTTTTAACCCCTTTCTGTAGTGTAGTAACTGCAGGGGAGAGCCAGGGAGTTTCCCTCCAACGGAGCTGTGAGAGAAAATGGCGCCAGTGTGCTGAGGAGATAGGCTCCGCCCCCTTCTCGGCGGCCTTTTCTCCCGTTTTTCTGTGGAATCTGCCAGGGGTTAAAATTCATCCATATAGCCCTGGGGGCTATATGTGATGTATTTTCGCCAGCCAAGGTGTTTCTATTGCTGCTCAGGGTGCCCCCCCCTAGCGCCCTGCACCCTCAGTGACCGAAGTGTGAAGTGTGCTGAGGAGCAATGGCGCACAGCTGCAGTGCTGTGCGCTACCTTGGTGAAGACAGGATGTCTTCTGCCGCCGATTTTCCGGACCTCTTCTTGCTTCTGGCTCTGTAAGGGGGCCGGCGGCGCGGCTCTGGGACCGAGCTCCGAGGCTGGGCCTGTGTTCGGTCCCTCTGGAGCTAATGGTGTCCAGTAGCCTAAGAAGCCCAATCCACTCTGCACGCAGGTGAGTTCGCTTCTTCTCCCCTTAGTCCCTCGATGCAGTGAGCCTGTTGCCAGCAGGTCTCACTGAAAATAAAAAACCTAAAACTAAACTTTCACTAAGAAGCTCAGGAGAGCCCCTAGTGTGCACCCTTCTCGGCCGGGCACAAAAATCTAACTGAGGCTTGGAGGATTGTCATAGGGGGAGGAGCCAGTGCACACCAGGTAGTCCTAAAGCTTTACTTTTGTGCCCAGTATCCTGCAGAGCCGCTAATCCCCATGGTCCTTACGGAGTTCCCAGCATCCACTAGGACGTCAGAGAAACACTGATAGAGTACATTATATTTATGAATTAATTGCTTCCAGATTCTGCAGCAGCATCATCAGCACCACCAGTGTTACTCACAGTCACTTCACACTGACTGCTGCACAACACATCACTTAATTTCCGGGCCGCCCGCCACCTGGTGAAGAGACATGGGAGATGAAGGACCAGCAGTGCCACGTTGAGCGGAAGTATTGTGAATTAGTTACCCACACACTCCTTGTGACACCTGCTCCCCGTCTGCCCTCCCACCCGCCGCCTGCCGTCCGGAACCCGCACTGACAAGTAAGTCTCAGCAGAATGTGTCTGCCAGCAGCTCCCAGTCCCTCCTAGAGGAACACTGCCAGTGGTGTGGCGGCCGCGGCACACTAGGACTGAGAGACCGCAGCAGGAGGAAAGCACAGGTGGGCGGGAGGAGAGCATGGGCGGACATCACCACGTCACATTGCAAGGTGACGCCAGTCCCCCCAGTGAGGCCGCCGACGAATGCACTCAGCATAGTATTAGCAGCAGGCAGAGGGGGGTCGGGTGCAGCGGTGGTGGGAGGTACGGAAATGAGCTGCAGGCTAGGCTCCACCGATCACACAGTCAGCGATCACTGTGCTACAGCAAGCGTGGCGTGCAGCGGTGCTGGACATTAGGGAGTGCCTGTGCGCACCAGGCACCCCCTGTACGCACGCCTATGCGCTACCACCCCCCATATGCCACACTACATCACTATGCTACAGCCCTCCCATATGCTGCACTTCATAATTACACTATACCCCCCATACAACATACTACATCACCACACTACACTACTCACAATAAAATTAAAACATCCCAGTTCCTCATTCTTAATGAGCTCACGTGAGTTCTCTCCCCAACGGAGCTCCAGACCAAGTAACAATGAAGACACCAGCAGCGTGTAGGGGGCAGGCCTGGTCCACTTGTCAGGAGAGAGCAGTCACAGGAGGGTAAGAAGGGGGCGGGGCCTAGTCCTACAGACGGGAGAGAGCACAGACAGGAGAGAGCAAGGTACAGGGGTAGAAGGGGACGGAGCCTATTCTTACAGGCTTTCAAAATTCGACTTTAAAATTCGACATTTGACAAATTCGACTTTTCTGCAATGGTACAAATGCGGCAATTCGACAAAAGTATATTCAATTGAAGTTTGTAAATTCGACAACAGTGCTTTTAAACAGTAAATTCGTCATTTTCAATCCGCCACACTTTGCTGGCGGAATCTAATAAAAAAAATTTAAAAACATGTTTTTTTTTTGCAGTTTTTTTTTTTTTGGTAATAGCATATCTATTTATATTAGAAGGGATTAGGTACTTGGTTTGTCTTTTTTGGAGGCACAAGTATTATTTATATATTTTTTAAAATATTATTTATTTTTTAAATGGAATGTGAAAAACCCGAAAAAAAAATTGCGTGGGTCCCCCCTCCAAAGCATAACCAGCCTCGGGCTCTTCGAGCCGGTCCTGGTTCTAAAAATCCGGGGGAAAAACGGACAGGGGATCCCCCGTATTTTTAAAACCAGCACCGGGCTCTGCGCCTGGTGCTGGTGTAAAAAATACGGGGGACAAAAAGAGTAGGGGTCCCCCGTATTTTTTACACCAGCATCGGGCTCCACTAGCTGGACAGATAATGCCACAGCCGGGGGTCACTTTTATACAGTGCCCTGCGGCCGTGGCATTAAATATCCAACTAGTCACCCCTGGCCGGGGTACCCTGGGGGAGTGGGGACCCCTTCAATCAAGGGGTCCCCCCCCCAGCCACCTAAGGGCCAGGGGTGAAGCCCGAGGCTGTCCCCCCCATCCAAGGGCTGCGGATGGGAGGCTGATAGAGTTGAGAAAATTTAAAGAATATTGTTTTTTCTAGTAGTACTACAAGTCCCAGCAAGCCTCCCCCGCAAGCTGGTACTTGGAGAACCACAAGTACCAGCATGCAGGAGAAAAACGGGCCCGCTGGTACCTGTAGTTCTACTGGGGAAAAAATACCCAAATAAAAACAGGACACAGACACCGTGAAAGTATAACTTTATTTCCCACCTGCCGACACACACATACTTACCTATGTTGACATGAAGCAGTCGGTCCTCTTCTCCAAGTAGAATCCACGGGTACCTGAAAATAAAAGATAATTATACTCACCTGATCCAGGTTCCAGATTAAATCCACGTACTTGGCAAAACAACAAACCGAACACCCGGACCAGACGGACTGAAAGGGGTCCCATGTTTACACATGGGATCCCTTTCCACGAATGCAGACATCCGAATCTCGCGAGAATCCGACAGCGGGATGATGACGTTCGTGCGCGCTCAGGCTAGCCGAGCAAGGCGGGAAGGTTCGAACCTGCCTCGGACCCGTGTAAAATGGGTGAAGTTCGGGGGGTTCGGATTCCGACGAACCGAACCCACTCATCACTAGTATGTACGTGAGTGTCAGGTGCCGTGCGCGTACATACGTGTCAGTGCCGTGCGTGTACGTACGTGTGTGTCAAGTGTCGTACGTGTACGTGTGTGTGTGTGTGTGTGTGTGTCAGGTGGCGCGTACCTACATGTGTGTATGTCAGGTGCTGTGCATGTGTGTACGTACAGGCGTGTGTCAGGTGCCGCGCGTGTACGTACGTGTGTGTGTGTGTGTGTGTGCCAGGAGCCGCGCGTGTACATGCGTGTGGGTGTCAGGAGCCGTGCGTATACGTACATACGTGTAGGTGTCAGGTGCCGTGCGTATACGTATATACGTGTGTGTGTCAGGAGCCGCGCGTGTTCGTACATGTGTGTGTGTGTGTCAGGAGCCACGCGTGTGTGTGTGTCAGGAGCCACGCGTGTTCGTACATGTGTGTCAGGTGCTGCACGTGTATGTGTGTGTGTGTGTTAAATTCCGCGTGTGTACGTACGTATGTGTGTGCCTGGAGCCGCGCGTGTACATACATGTGTGTGTGTGTCAGGTGCTGTACGTGTATGTGTGTGTCTCAGGTGCTGCACGTGTATATGTGTGTATCTCAGGTGCTGCATTTGTATGCGTCAGCTGCCACGTGGGTGTCAGGTGTTGAGCGTGTATGTGTTTGTGTCGCATCTGTATGTGTGTGACTGTCAGGTGCTGCACGTGTATGTGTGTGTCAGGTGCTGCATGTATATATGTGTGTGTTAGGTGCTGTTCATGTATGTGGGAGTGGCAGGTGCTACATGTGTATATATGTGTGAGTGGCAGGTGCTGCGTGTGTATACGAGTGTGTGTGAGGTGCTGCGAGTGTATGTGTGTGTTAGGTGCTCTGAGTGTATATGATTGTGTGTCAGGTGCTGTGCGTGTGTGCGTTAAATGCCACATGTATGTATGTGTGTCAGGTGCTGCGTGTGTGTGTGGGTGTGTCAGGTGCTGCATGTCTGTGTGTGTGGGTGTGTCAGGTGCTGCATGTGTGTGTGTGTGTGTGTGTGTGTGTGTCTGTCAGGTGCTGCATGTGTGTGTCAGGTGCTGCATGTCTGCGTGTGTGTGTCAGGCGCTGCATGTCTGTGTCAGGTGCTGCGTGTGTGTGTGTCAGGTGCTGTGTGTGTGTGTGTCAGGTGCTGCGTATGTGTGTGTGTGTCAGGTGCTGCGTGTCTGTGTCAGGTGCTGCGTGTCTGCGTGTGTGTGTCAGGTGCTGCGTGTCTGCGTGTGTGTGTCAGGTGCTGCATGTCTGCGTGTGTGTGTCAGGTGCTGCGTGTGTGTGTGTGTCAGGTGCTGCGTGTCTGCGTGTGTGTGTCAGGTGCTGCGTGTCTGTGTGTGTCAGGCGCTGCATGTCTGTGTGTCAGGTGCTGCGTGTGTGTGTCAGGTGCTGTGTGTGTGTGTCAGGTGCTGCGTGCCGTGTGCGTGTGTCAGGTGCGTGAGTGTGCATGTGTCAGGTGCGTGAGTGTGTGTGTGTGTCAGGTGCGTGAGTGTGTGTGTGTGTGTCAGGTGCGTGAGTGTGTGTGTCAGGTGCGTGAGTGTGTGTGTGTCAGGCGCTGCGTGTCTGTGTGTGTCAGGCGCTGCGTGTCTGTGTGTGTCAGGCGCTGCGTGTGAGTGTGTGCGTGTGTGTCAGGTCCGTGTGAGTGTCAGGTGCTGCGTCTGTGTGTGTGTGTCAGGTGCTGCGTGTGTGCGTGTGTGTCAGGCGCTGCGTGTGCGTGTGTCAGGCGCTGCAGGGAGGGCGGGGGGGGGACGGACACACAGCAGGGAGGGCGGGGGGAGAACGGACACACAGCAGAGAGGAGGAGGGGGGGTGGACAGACACAGCGGGAGGAGGGGGGGTGGCCTGACACAGCGGGAGGAGGGGGGGTGGCCGGACACAGCGGGAGGAGGGGGGGGTGGCCGGACACAGCGGGAGGGGGAGGGTGGCCGGACACAGCGGGAGGGGGGGTGGACGGACACAGCGGGAGGGGGGGTGGCCGGACACAGCGGGAGGGGGGGGTGGCCGGACACAGCGGGAGGAGGGGAGGGTGGCCGGACACAGCGGGAGGAGGGGAGGGTGGCCGGACACAGCGGGAGGGGGGGGTGGCCAGACACAGCGGGAGTGGGGGGGGGGGTGGCCGGTCACAGCGGGAGGGGGGGGTGGCCGGACACAGCGGGAGGGGGGGGGGTGGACGGACACAGCGAGAGGGGGGGGGGTGGCCGGACACAGCGGGAGGGGGGGGTGGCCGGACACAGCGGGAGGAGGGGAGG
This sequence comes from Pseudophryne corroboree, assembly GCF_028390025.1. Classification (NCBI taxonomy): domain Eukaryota; kingdom Metazoa; phylum Chordata; class Amphibia; order Anura; family Myobatrachidae; genus Pseudophryne; species Pseudophryne corroboree. The sequence goes on from NW_026970385.1 coordinate 129,161, forward strand.
GTGGCCGGACACACAGCAGGGAGGGCACGGGGGGGAACACACTGCAGGGAGGAGGGGGGGGACACACAGCAGGGAGGGCAAGGGGGGGGGGCGACGGACACACAGCAGGGGGGGGAGACGGACACACAGCAGGGAGGGCGAGAGGGGGAAGGGGGGGTGACTGGTGACCATAGAGACCTTGATAAATACCGCATACTGCAGGAAGGGAGGGCCGGACACAGCGGGAGGAGGAGGAGGGAGGAGTGGCCGGACACAGCTGCCCGAGACGCCTCCTACTGCCAGCCGCACCACAGACGCGGGGAGGAGACGCAGGCAGCCACCAGGGAAGGTCCGGCGGGCGGCCGGGCACACAGCGGGCAAGCGGGCGGGCGAGCGGGCGAGCGGGCGGGCGGGCGGGCGGGAGGGGAGGGTGGCCGGGCGGGCAGGAAGGGAGGGTGGCCGGACACGCGGGGGAGAAGTGGAAGCTGGGTACACAGCGGTGGGCTGCCTGACAGAACTCACCCAGTGCTACGCAGCTCCGGCGATCTCCTCCCGCTTCATGGACCTCAATGAACTCACACGCCGGGAACCGCTGGCTGTCCTCCTGCAGCTCCACGTGACTCCTTCCCGCTCTGTCTCCTCGTGCCCAACTGCCAGAGCTACTCTCTGTACACCCCCTGCTGGCGGTCACTGCGCAGGCGCAACAAATTGAAATGCCTTATCTCTATAATGGGGCATATTTCTCTTAATTAAAAAAACCCTATAACTTTCTGAAAAACCACAACCCCAAAAGGCACTACACTGGGGCATACTCTATCTAGTAAAACAAACCCCAAGTCTTAATTCGTCCTCTATCCTGAGTTATGCCTTCCCAAAAAAATCTTCATTCACTCTATAGGAAAACGTTGTCAAAAAGCCACAGAGGGAGTGGCAGAAAAAAACTGACAGTTGGAACTTTAGCTTACTCCCAATTCCTCATTTTTTATTATTTTGCCCTGAAATTTGGCCTGCAGCAGCGGGTGACGATTCTACGCGTCCATGCCAAATTTCAGCTCAGTACGTCCTATCAGTTTTGAGGTGTAGCCCCTCAAACACCATGCCCCCATCTCAGAAGTTCCCTATGGGAGAATTCCGTTTGTTCGATTCAGCCTTAATATAAGGGCACGACCGTGCCCTTATAATTGACAGTATTGTTTTCTTTCAAAAATCCACTTAATTTTCTTTACCCGATTATTAAAATGGTAATTGACAAAAACAAACTACATTGTCACCAGAAGAGCAATACAAAATGTACTAGTGATATATTAAAATCATCTTTCCAGCTTGAATTTCAATGATGCATTGGCGCAACGATTTTGTGAGAAACATCTTCACCCTTAAATAAAGATTTTCTTAATTCCTTACCTGTGTGCTAATTAGATATCACCTTGTTTTCACATTAAACAGACTTCCACATGAGAAAACAGCAAAGATGCAGTGGCGTTAATGTTTCCTGGTGTCAACCTGTATTATTTCCGTAGACATTGAAATGAGGATGCATCTTGCTGCCTTTCCAATGAAGCAAGTTTAATTTAGTAATAGGTGAAAAACCATCCCTACAAAGATGTTAATCAGATACTTGGCTTTGTGGACACTTTTCAGAGAACAAATTAGTTAGCATAAAAATAAAGCCAGAAAATGAAGAGCTGTTTAATCACTCAATTGGATTTTTCTGCCAGCATTTTTCTTTTTCTCTGCAACCCACTGCTAAATTGTGCTTCCTAGCTGTTTTTTTATAAAATCACTGAATCAAATCTAACTCTGATTACATCAGAGAAGGCCAGGTACCCTACACCATAAGAGGGGGTTTGCAATTTTGACTTGTCTACTTAAATATCACCAAAATCTGATCACAAGGTCAATTACGTCCCTGGGTGGGATTGAACCACCAACCTTTTGATTAATAGCTGAACACACTAACCGATTGCGCCACAGAGACACTTTGCAAAAACTATATACTGACAAAGACTAATAAGCATTCATCTAGAACGTTTCCTAGAAAAACTTTAAAAAGTCAATAATCTGGAGAGTGTTTGTAAGATGTTTCTTCCAGCAACCAATGAAGAAACACATTGGTACTTTCGCATGATGAGTGAGTGCTTCAGGATCTCTTGCACTTACATGTGCAGCAGAGTACTGCAATGGAAGCATGCTGGGTCCATAACCCAGAGGTAGGCAGATTGAAACTATCCTTTGCTATATGCATTTTTTTGTTGTTCATTAAAGTAATCCAAAACTGGGATTGATATTTTAGCTTTTATTTTTACTTAAAGTACAATAACTTTTACCATTTTAATTTGTTTTAATAGTATATTGACAGTATTGTTTTCTTTCAAAAATCCACTTAATTTTCTTTACCCTATTATTAAAATGGTAATTGACAAAAACAAACTACATTGTCACCAGAAGGGCAATACAAAATGTACAAGTGATATATTAAAATCATCTTTCCAGCTTGAATTTCAATGATGCATTGGGGCAACGATTTTGTGAGAAACATCTTCACCCTTAAATAAAGATTTTCTTAATTCCTTACCTGTGTGCTAATTAGATATCACCTTGTTTTCACATTAAACAGACTTCCACATGAGAAAGCAGCAAGGATGCAGTGGCGTTAATGTTTCCTGGTGTCAACCTGTATTATTTCAGTAGATATTGAAATGAGGATGCATCTTGCTGCCTTTCCAATGAAGCAAGTTTAATTTAGTAATAGGTGAAAAACCATCCCTACAAATATGTTAATCAGATACTTGGCTTTGTGGACACTTTTCAGAGAACAAATTAGTTAGCATAAAAATAAAGCCAGAAAATGAAGAGCTGTTTAATCACTCAATTGGATTTTTCTGCCAGCATTTTTCTTTTTCTCTGCAACCCACTGCTAAATTGTGCTTCCTAGCTGTTTTTATAAAATCACTGAATCAAATCTAACTCTGATTACATCAGAGAAGGCCAGGTACCCTACACCATAACAGGGGGTTTGAAATTTTGACTTGTCTACTTAAAGATCACCAAAATCTGATAACAAGGTCAATTAAGTCCCTGGGTGGGATTGAACCACCAACCTTTTGGTTAATAGCCTTACACACTAACTGATTGCGCCACCGCGACACTTTGCAAAAGTACATACTGACAAAGGCTAATAAGCATTCATCTAGAACGATTCCTAGAAACATTTTAAAAAGTCAATAATGTGGAGAGTTTTTGTATGATGTTTCTTCCATCAACCAATGAAGAAACACATTGGTACTTTCCCATGATGAGTGAGTGCTTCAGGATCTCTTGCACTTACATGTGCAGCAGAGTACTGTAATGGAAGCATGCTGGGTCCATAACCCAGAGGTAGGCAGATTGAAACTATCCTCTGCTATATGCATTTTTTTTTTGTTAATTAAAGTAATCCAAAACTGGGATTGATATTTTTGCTCTTTTATTTTTACTTAAAGTACAATAACTTTTACCATTTTAATTTGTTTTAATAGTATATTGACAGTATTGTTTTCTTTCAAAAATCCAATTAATTTTCTTTACCCGATTATTAAAATGGTAATTGACAAAAGCAAACTACATTGTCACCAGAAGAGCAATACAAAATGTACAAGTGATATATTAAAATCATCTTTCCAGCTTGAATTTCAATGATGCATTGGGGCAACGATTTTGTGAGAAACATCTTCACCCTTAAATAAAGATTTTCTTAATTCCTTACCTGTGTGCTAATTAGATATCACCTTGTTTTCACATTAAACAGACTTCCACATGAGAAAGCAGCAAGGATGCAGTGGCGTTAATGTTTCCTGGTGTCAACCTGTATTATTTCAGTAGATATTGAAATGAGGATGCATCTTGCTGCCTTTCCAATGAAGCAAGTTTAATTTAGTAATAGGTGAAAAACCATCCCTACAAAGATGTTAATCAGATACTTGGCTTTGTGGACACTTTTCAGAGAACAAATTTGTTAGCATAAAAATAAAGCCAGAAAATGAAGAGCTGTTTAATCAGTCAATTGGATTTTTTTGCCAGCATATTTCTTTTTCTCTGCAACCCACTGCTAAATTGTGCTTCCTAGCTGTTTTTATAAAATCACTGAATCAAATCTAACTCTGATTACATCAGAGAAGGCCAGGTACCCTACACCATAAGAGGGGTTTTCGAAATTTTGACTTGTCTACTTAAAGATCACCAAAATCTGATAACAAGGTCAATTAAGTCCCTGGGTGGGATTGAACCACCAACCTTTTGGTTAATAGCCTTACACACTAACTGATTGCGCCACCGCGACACTTTGCAAAAGTACATACTGACAAAGGCTAATAAGCATTCATCTAGAACGATTCCTAGAAACATTTTAAAAAGTCAATAATGTGGAGAGTTTTTGTATGATGTTTCTTCCATCAACCAATGAAGAAACACATTGGTACTTTCCCATGATAAGTGAGTGCTTCAGGATCTCTTGCACTTACATGTGCAGCAGAGTACTGTAATGGAAGCATGCTGGGTCCATAACCCAGAGGTAGGCAGATTGAAACTATCCTCTGCTATATGCATTTTTTTTTTGTTAATTAAAGTAATCCAAAACTGGGATTGATATTTTTGCTCTTTTATTTTTACTTAAAGTACAATAACTTTTACCATTTTAATTTGTTTTAATAGTATATTGACAGTATTGTTTTCTTTCAAAAATCCAATTAATTTTCTTTACCCGATTATTAAAATGGTAATTGACAAAAGCAAACTACATTGTCACCAGAAGAGCAATACAAAATGTACAAGTGATATATTAAAATCATCTTTCCAGCTTGAATTTCAATGATGCATTGGGGCAACGATTTTGTGAGAAACATCTTCACCCTTAAATAAAGATTTTCTTAATTCCTTACCTGTGTGCTAATTAGATATCACCTTGTTTTCACATTAAACAGACTTCCACATGAGAAAGCAGCAAGGATGCAGTGGCGTTAATGTTTCCTGGTGTCAACCTGTATTATTTCAGTAGATATTGAAATGAGGATGCATCTTGCTGCCTTTCCAATGAAGCAAGTTTAATTTAGTAATAGGTGAAAAACCATCCCTACAAAGATGTTAATCAGATACTTGGCTTTGTGGACACTTTTCAGAGAACAAATTTGTTAGCATAAAAATAAAGCCAGAAAATGAAGAGCTGTTTAATCAGTCAATTGGATTTTTTTGCCAGCATATTTCTTTTTCTCTGCAACCCACTGCTAAATTGTGCTTCCTAGCTGTTTTTATAAAATCACTGAATCAAATCTAACTCTGATTACATCAGAGAAGGCCAGGTACCCTACACCATAACAGGGGTTTTCGAAATTTTGACTTGTCTACTTAAATATCACCAAAATCTGATCACAAGGTCAATTACATCCCTGGGTGGGATTGAACCACCAACCTTTTGATTAATAGCTGAACACACTAACCAATTGCGCCACAGAGACACTTTGCAAAAAGTACATACTGACAAAGACTAATAAGCATTCATCTAGAACGTTTCCTAGAAAAACTTTAAAAAGTCAATAATCTGGAGAGTTTTTGTAAGATGTTTCTTCCAGCAACCAATGAAGAAACACATTGGTACTTTCGCATGATGAGTGAGTGCTTCAGGATCTCTTGCACTTACATGTGCAGCAGAGTACTGCACTGGAAGCATGCTGGGCCCATAACCCAGAGGTAGGCAGATTGAAACTATCCTTTGCTATATGCATTTTTTTTTTGTTCATTAAAGTAATCCAAAACTGGGATTGATATTTTAGCTTTTATTTTTACTTAAAGTACAATAACTTTTACCATTTTAATTTGTTTTAATAGTATATTGACAGTATTGTTTTCTTTCAAAAATCCAATTAATTTTCTTTACCCGATTATTAAAATGGTAATTGACAAAAACAAACTACATTGTCACCAGAAGAGCAATACAAAATGTACAAGTAATATATTAAAATCATCTTTCCAGCTTGAATTTCAATGATGCATTGGGGCAACGATTTTGTGAGAAACATCTTCACCCTTAAATAAAGATTTTCTTAATTCCTTACCTGTGTGCTAATTAGATATCACCTTGTTTTCACATTAAACAGACTTCCACATGAGAAAGCAGCAAGGATGCAGTGGCGTTAATGTTTCCTGGTGTCAACCTGTATTATTTCAGTAGATATTGAAATGAGGATGCATCTTGCTGCCTTTCCAATGAAGCAAGTTTAATTTAGTAATAGGTGAAAAACCATCCCTACAAATATGTTAATCAGATACTTGGCTTTGTGGACACTTTTCAGAGAACAAATTAGTTAGCATAAAAATAAAGCCAGAAAATGAAGAGCTGTTTAATCACTCAATTGGATTTTTCTGCCAGCATTTTTCTTTTTCTCTGCAACCCACTGCTAAATTGTGCTTCCTAGCTGTTTTTATAAAATCACTGAATCAAATCTAACTCTGATTACATCAGAGAAGGCCAGGTACCCTACACCATAACAGGGGGTTTGAAATTTTGACTTGTCTACTTAAAGATCACCAAAATCTGATAACAAGGTCAATTAAGTCCCTGGGTGGGATTGAACCACCAACCTTTTGGTTAATAGCCTTACACACTAACTGATTGCGCCACCGCGACACTTTGCAAAAGTACATACTGACAAAGACTAATAAGCATTCATCTAGAACGATTCCTAGAAACATTTTAAAAAGTCAATAATGTGGAGAGTTTTTGTATGATGTTTCTTCCATCAACCAATGAAGAAACACATTGGTACTTTCCCATGATGAGTGAGTGCTTCAGGATGTCTTGCACTTACATGTGCAGCAGAGTACTGTAATGGAAGCATGCTGGGTCCATAACCCAGAGGTAGGCAGATTGAAACTATCCTCTGCTATATGCATTTTTTTTTTGTTAATTAAAGTAATCCAAAACTGGGATTGATATTTTTGCTCTTTTATTTTTACTTAAAGTACAATAACTTTTACCATTTTAATTTGTTTTAATAGTATATTGACAGTATTGTTTTCTTTCAAAAATCCAATTAATTTTCTTTACCCGATTATTAAAATGGTAATTGACAAAAGCAAACTACATTGTCACCAGAAGAGCAATACAAAATGTACAAGTGATATATTAAAATCATCTTTCCAGCTTGAATTTCAATGATGCATTGGGGCAACGATTTTGTGAGAAACATCTTCACCCTTAAATAAAGATTTTCTTAATTCCTTACCTGTGTGCTAATTAGATATCACCTTGTTTTCACATTAAACAGACTTCCACATGAGAAAGCAGCAAGGATGCAGTGGCGTTAATGTTTCCTGGTGTCAACCTGTATTATTTCAGTAGATATTGAAATGAGGATGCATCTTGCTGCCTTTCCAATGAAGCAAGTTTAATTTAGTAATAGGTGAAAAACCATCCCTACAAAGATGTTAATCAGATACTTGGCTTTGTGGACACTTTTCAGAGAACAAATTTGTTAGCATAAAAATAAAGCCAGAAAATGAAGAGCTGTTTAATCAGTCAATTGGATTTTTTTGCCAGCATATTTCTTTTTCTCTGCAACCCACTGCTAAATTGTGCTTCCTAGCTGTTTTTATAAAATCACTGAATCAAATCTAACTCTGATTACATCAGAGAAGGCCAGGTACCCTACACCATAACAGGGGTTTTCGAAATTTTGACTTGTCTACTTAAAGATCACCAAAATCTGATAACAAGGTCAATTAAGTCCCTGGGTGGGATTGAACCACCAACCTTTTGATTAATAGCTGAACACACTAACCAATTGCGCCACAGAGACACTTTGCAAAAAGTACATACTGACAAAGACTAATAAGCATTCATCTAGAACGTTTCCTAGAAAAACTTTAAAAAGTCAATAATCTGGAGAGTTTTTGTAAGATGTTTCTTCCAGCAACCAATGAAGAAACACATTGGTACTTTCGCATGATGAGTGAGTGCTTCAGGATCTCTTGCACTTACATGTGCAGCAGAGTACTGCACTGGAAGCATGCTGGGCCCATAACCCAGAGGTAGGCAGATTGAAACTATCCTTTGCTATATGCATTTTTTTTTGTTCATTAAAGTAATCCAAAACTGGGATTGATATTTTAGCTTTTATTTTTACTTAAAGTACAATAACTTTTACCATTTTAATTTTTTTTAATAGTATATTGACAGTATTGTTTTCTTTCAAAAATCCAATTAATTTTCTTTACCCGATTATTAAAATGGTAATTGACAAAAACAAACTACATTGTCACCAGAAGAGCAATACAAAATGTACAAGTGATATATTAAAATCATCTTTCCAGCTTGAATTTCAATGATGCATTGGGGCAACGATTTTGTGAGAAACATCTTCACCCTTAAATAAAGATTTTCTTAATTCATTACCTGTGTGCTAATTAGATATCACCTTGTTTTCACATTAAACAGACTTCCACATGAGAAAGCAGCAAGGATGCAGTGGCGTTAATGTTTCCTGGTGTCAACCTGTATTATTTCAGTAGATATTGAAATGAGGATGCATCTTGCTGCCTTTCCAATGAAGCAAGTTTAATTTAGTAATAGGTGAAAAACCATCCCTACAAATATGTTAATCAGATACTTGGCTTTGTGGACACTTTTCAGAGAACAAATTAGTTAGCATAAAAATAAAGCCAGAAAATGAAGAGCTGTTTAATCACTCAATTGGATTTTTCTGCCAGCATTTTTCTTTTTCTCTGCAACCCACTGCTAAATTGTGCTTCCTAGCTGTTTTTATAAAATCACTGAATCAAATCTAACTCTGATTACATCAGAGAAGGCCAGGTACCCTACACCATAACAGGGGGTTTGAAATTTTGACTTGTCTACTTAAAGATCACCAAAATCTGATAACAAGGTCAATTAAGTCCCTGGGTGGGATTGAACCACCAACCTTTTGGTTAATAGCCTTACACACTAACTGATTGCGCCACCGCGACACTTTGCAAAAGTACATACTGACAAAGGCTAATAAGCATTCATCTAGAACGATTCCTAGAAACATTTTAAAAAGTCAATAATGTGGAGAGTTTTTGTATGATGTTTCTTCCATCAACCAATGAAGAAACACATTGGTACTTTCCCATGATGAGTGAGTGCTTCAGGATCTCTTGCACTTACATGTGCAGCAGAGTACTGTAATGGAAGCATGCTGGGTCCATAACCCAGAGGTAGGCAGATTGAAACTATCCTCTGCTATATGCATTTTTTTTTTGTTAATTAAAGTAATCCAAAACTGGGATTGATATTTTTGCTCTTTTATTTTTACTTAAAGTACAATAACTTTTACCATTTTAATTTGTTTTAATAGTATATTGACAGTATTGTTTTCTTTCAAAAATCCAATTAATTTTCTTTACCCGATTATTAAAATGGTAATTGACAAAAGCAAACTACATTGTCACCAGAAGAGCAATACAAAATGTACAAGTGATATATTAAAATCATCTTTCCAGCTTGAATTTCAATGATGCATTGGGGCAACGATTTTGTGAGAAACATCTTCACCCTTAAATAAAGATTTTCTTAATTCCTTACCTGTGTGCTAATTAGATATCACCTTGTTTTCACATTAAACAGACTTTCACATGAGAAAGCAGCAAGGATGCAGTGGCGTTAATGTTTCCTGGTGTCAACCTGTATTATTTCAGTAGATATTGAAATGAGGATGCATCTTGCTGCCTTTCCAATGAAGCAAGTTTAATTTAGTAATAGGTGAAAAACCATCCCTACAAAGATGTTAATCAGATACTTGGCTTTGTGGACACTTTTCAGAGAACAAATTTGTTAGCATAAAAATAAAGCCAGAAAATGAAGAGCTGTTTAATCAGTCAATTGGATTTTTTTGCCAGCATATTTCTTTTTCTCTGCAACCCACTGCTAAATTGTGCTTCCTAGCTGTTTTTATAAAATCACTGAATCAAATCTAACTCTGATTACATCAGAGAAGGCCGGGTACCCTACACCATAACAGGGGTTTTCGAAATTTTGACTTGTCTACTTAAATATCACCAAAATCTGATCACAAGGTCAATTACGTCCCTGGGTGGGATTGAACCACCAACCTTTTGATTAATAGCTGAACACACTAACCGATTGCGCCACAGAGACACTTTGCAAAAAGTACATACTGACAAAGACTAATAAGCATTCATCTAGAACGTTTCCTAGAAAAACTTTAAAAAGTCAATAATCTGGAGAGTTTTTGTAAGATGTTTCTTCCAGCAACCAATGAAGAAACACATTGGTACTTTCGCATGATGAGTGAGTGCTTCAGGATCTCTTGCACTTACATGTGCAGCAGAGTACTGCACTGGAAGCATGCTGGGCCCATAACCCAGAGGTAGGCAGATTGAAACTATCCTTTGCTATATGCATTTTTTTTTTGTTCATTAAAGTAATCCAAAACTGGGATTGATATTTTAGCTTTTATTTTTACTTAAAGTACAATAACTTTTACCATTTTAATTTGTTTTAATAGTATATTGACAGTATTGTTTTCTTTCAAAAATCCAATTAATTTTCTTTACCCGAGTATTAAAATGGTAATTGACAAAAACAAACTACATTGTCACCAGAAGAGCAATACAAAATGTACAAGTGATATATTAAAATCATCTTTCCAGCTTGAATTTCAATGATGCATTGGGGCAACGATTTTGTGAGAAACATCTTCACCCTTAAATAAAGATTTTCTTAATTCCTTACCTGTGTGCTAATTAGATATCACCTTGTTTTCACATTAAACAGACTTCCACATGAGAAAGCAGCAAGGATGCAGTGGTGTTAATGTTTCCTGGTGTCAACCTGTATTATTTCAGTAGATATTGAAATGAGGATGCATCTTGCTGCCTTTCCAATGAAGCAAGTTTAATTTAGTAATAGGTGAAAAACCATCCCTACAAAGATGTTAATCAGATACTTGGCTTTGTGGACACTTTTCAGAGAACAAATTTGTTAGCATAAAAATAAAGCCAGAAAATGAAGAGCTGTTTAATCAGTCAATTGGATTTTTTTGCCAGCATATTTCTTTTTCTCTGCAACCCACTGCTAAATTGTGCTTCCTAGCTGTTTTTATAAAATCACTGAATCAAATCTAACTCTGATTACATCAGAGAAGGCCAGGTACCCTACACCATAACAGGGGTTTTCGAAATGTTGACTTGTCTACTTAAAGATCACCAAAATCTGATCACAAGGTCAATTACATCCCTGGGTGGGATTGAACAACCAACCTTTTGATTAATAGCTGAACACACTAACCGATTGCGCCACAGAGACACTTTGCAAAAAGTACATACTGACAAAGACTAATAAGCATTCATCTAGAACGTTTCCTAGAAAAACTTTAAAAAGTCAATAATCTGGAGAGTTTTTGTAAGATGTTTCTTCCAGCAACCAATGAAGAAACACATTGGTACTTTCGCATGATGAGTGAGTGCTTCAGGATCTCTTGCACTTACATGTGCAGCAGAGTACTGCACTGGAAGCATGCTGGGCCCATAACCCAGAGTTAGGCAGATTGAAACTATCCTTTGCTATATGCATTTTTTTTTGTTCATTAAAGTAATCCAAAACTGGGATTGATATTTTAGCTTTTATTTTTACTTAAAGTACAATAACTTTTACCATTTTAATTTGTTTTAATAGTATATTGACAGTATTGTTTTCTTTCAAAAATCCAATTAATTTTCTTTACCCGATTATTAAAATGGTAATTGACAAAAACAAACTACATTGTCACCAGAAGAGCAATACAAAATGTACAAGTGATATATTAAAATCATCTTTCCAGCTTGAATTTCAATGATGCATTGGGGCAACGATTTTGTGAGAAACATCTTCACCCTTAAATAAAGATTTTCTTAATTCCTTACCTGTGTGCTAATTAGATATCACCTTGTTTTCACATTAAACAGACTTCCACATGAGAAAGCAGCAAGGATGCAGTGGCGTTAATGTTTCCTGGTGTCAACCTGTATTATTTCAGTAGATATTGAAATGAGGATGCATCTTGCTGCCTTTCCAATGAAGCAAGTTTAATTTAGTAATAGGTGAAAAACCATCACTACAAATATGTTAATCAGATACTTGGCTTTGTGGACACTTTTCAGAGAACAAATTAGTTAGCATAAAAATAAAGCCAGAAAATGAAGAGCTGTTTAATCACTCAATTGGATTTTTCTGCCAGCATATTTCTTTTTCTCTGCAACCCACTGCTAAATTGTGCTTCCTAGCTGTTTTTATAAAATCACTGAATCAAATCTAACTCTGATTACATCAGAGAAGGCCAGGTACCCTACACCATAACAGGGGGTTTGAAATTTTGACTTGTCTACTTAAAGATCACCAAAATCTGATAACAAGGTCAATTAAGTCCCTGGGTGGGATTGAACCACCAACCTTTTGGTTAATAGCCTTACACACTAACTGATTGCGCCACAGCGACACTTTGCAAAACTGTATACTGACAAAGGCTAATAAGCATTCATCTAGAACGATTCCTAGAAACATTTTAAAAAGTCAATAATGTGGAGAGTTTTTGTAAGATGTTTCTTCCATCAACCAATGAAGAGACACATTGGTACTTTCCCATGATGAGTGAGTGCTTCAGGATCTCTTGCACTTACATGTGCAGCAGAGTACTGTAATGGAAGCATGATGGGTCCATAACCCAGAGGTAGGCAGATTGAAACTATCCTCTGCTATATGCATTTTTTTGTTAATTAAAGTAATCCAAAACTGGGATTGATATTTTTGCTCTTTTATTTTTACTTAAAGTACAATAACTTTTACCATTTTAATTTGTTTTAATAGTATATTGACAGTATTGTTTTCTTTCAAAAATCCAATTAATTTTCTTTACCCGATTATTAAAATGGTAATTGACAAAAACAAACTACATTGTCACCAGAAGAGCAATACAAAATGTACAAGTGATATATTAAAATCATCTTTCCAGCTTGAATTTCAATGATGCATTGGGGCAACGATTTTGTGAGAAACATCTTCACCCTTAAATAAAGATTTTCTTAATTCCTTACCTGTGTGCTAATTAGATATCACCTTGTTTTCACATTAAACAGACTTCCACATGAGAAAACAGCAAAGATGCAGTGGCGTTAATGTTTCCTGGTGTCAACCTGTATTATTTACGTAGATATTGAAATGAGGATGCATCTTGCTGCCTTTCCAATGAAGCAAGTTTAATTTAGTAATAGGTGAAAAACCATCCCTACAAAGATGTTAATCAGATACTTGGCTTTGTGGACACTTTTCAGAGAACAAATTTGTTATCATAAAAATAAAGCCAGAAAATGAAGAGCTGTTTAATCACTCAATTGGATTTTTCTGCCAGCATTTTTCTTTTTCTCTGCAACCCACTGCTAAATTGTGCTTCCTAGCTGATTTTTTATAAAATCACTTAATCAAATCTAACTCTGATTACATCAGAGAAGGCCAGGTACCCTACACCATAAGAGGGGGTTTGCAATTTTGACTTGTCTACTTAAATATCACCAAAATCTGATCACAAGGTCAATTACGTCCCTGGGTGGGATTGAACCACCAACCTTTTGACTAATAGCTGAACACACTAACCGATTGCGCCACAGAGACACTTTGCAAAAAGTCCATACTGACAAAGACTAATAAGCATTCATCTAGAACGTTTCCTAGAAAAACTTTAAAAAGTCAATAATCTGGAGAGTTTTTGTAAGATGTTTCTTCCAGCAACCAATGAAGAAACACATTGGTACTTTCCCATGATGAGTGAGTGCTTCAGGATCTCTTGCACTTACATGTGCAGCAGAGTACTGTAATGGAAGCATGCTGGGTCCATAACCCAGAGGTAGGCAGATTGAAACTATCCTCTGCTATATGCATTTTTTTTTTGTTAATTAAAGTAATCCAAAACTGGGATTGATATTTTTGCTCTTTTATTTTTACTTAAAGTACAATAACTTTTACCATTTTAATTTGTTTTAATAGTATATTGACAGTATTGTTTTCTTTCAAAAATCCAATTAATTTTCTTTACCCGATTATTAAAATGGTAATTGACAAAAGCAAACTACATTGTCACCAGAAGAGCAATACAAAATGTACAAGTGATATATTAAAATCATCTTTCCAGCTTGAATTTCAATGATGCATTGGGGCAACGATTTTGTGAGAAACATCTTCACCCTTAAATAAAGATTTTCTTAATTCCTTACCTGTGTGCTAATTAGATATCACCTTGTTTTCACATTAAACAGACTTCCACATGAGAAAGCAGCAAGGATGCAGTGGCGTTAATGTTTCCTGGTGTCAACCTGTATTATTTCAGTAGATATTGAAATGAGGATGCATCTTGCTGCCTTTCCAATGAAGCAAGTTTAATTTAGTAATAGGTGAAAAACCATCCCTACAAAGATGTTAATCAGATACTTGGCTTTGTGGACACTTTTCAGAGAACAAATTTGTTAGCATAAAAATAAAGCCAGAAAATGAAGAGCTGTTTAATCAGTCAATTGGATTTTTTTGCCAGCATATTTCTTTTTCTCTGCAACCCACTGCTAAATTGTGCTTCCTAGCTGTTTTTATAAAATCACTGAATCAAATCTAACTCTGATTACATCAGAGAAGGCCAGGTACCCTACACCATAAGAGGGGGTTTGCAATTTTGACTTGTCTACTTAAATATCACCAAAATCTGATCACAAGGTCAATTACGTCCTTGGGTGGGATTGAACCACCAACCTTTTGATTAATAGCTGAACACACTAACCGATTGCGCCACAGAGACACTTTGCAAAAAGTATATACTGACAAAGACTAATAAGCATTCATCTAGAACGTTTCCTAGAAAAACTTTAAAAAGTCAATAATCTGGAGAGTGTTTGTAAGATGTTTCTTCCAGCAACCAATGAAGAAACACATTGGTACTTTCGCATGATGAGTGAGTGCTTCAGGATCTCTTGCACTTACATGTGCAGCAGAGTACTGCAATGGAAGCATGCTGGGTCCATAACCCAGAGGTAGGCAGATTGAAACTATCCTTTGCTATATGCATTTTTTTTTTGTTCATTAAAGTAATCCAAAACTGGGATTGATATTTTAGCTTTTATTTTTACTTAAAGTACAATAACTTTTACCATTTTAATTTGTTTTAATAGTATATTGACAGTATTGTTTTCTTTCAAAAATCCACTTAATTTTCTTTACCCTATTATTAAAATGGTAATTGACAAAAACAAACTACATTGTCACCAGAAGAGCAATACAAAATGTACAAGTGATATATTAAAATCATCTTTCCAGCTTGAATTTCAATGATGCATTGGGGCAACGATTTTGTGAGAAACATCTTCACCCTTAAATAAAGATTTTCTTAATTCCTTACCTGTGTGCTAATTAGATATCACCTTGTTTTCACATTAAACAGACTTCCACATGAGAAAGCAGCAAGGATGCAGTGGCGTTAATGTTTCCTGGTGTCAACCTGTATTATTTCAGTAGATATTGAAATGAGGATGCATCTTGCTGCCTTTCCAATGAAGCAAGTTTAATTTAGTAATAGGTGAAAAACCATCCCTACAAATATGTTAATCAGATACTTGGCTTTGTGGACACTTTTCAGAGAACAAATTAGTTAGCATAAAAATAAAGCCAGAAAATGAAGAGCTGTTTAATCACTCAATTGGATTTTTCTGCCAGCATTTTTCTTTTTCTCTGCAACCCACTGCTAAATTGTGCTTCCTAGCTGTTTTTATAAAATCACTGAATCAAATCTAACTCTGATTACATCAGAGAAGGCCAGGTACCCTACACCATAACAGGGGGTTTGAAATTTTGACTTGTCTACTTAAAGATCACCAAAATCTGATAACAAGGTCAATTAAGTCCCTGGGTGGGATTGAACCACCAACCTTTTGGTTAATAGCCTTACACACTAACTGATTGCGCCACCGCGACACTTTGCGAAAGTACATACTGACAAAGGCTAATAAGCATTCATCTAGAACGATTCCTAGAAACATTTTAAAAAGTCAATAATGTGGAGAGTTTTTGTATGATGTTTCTTCCATCAACCAATGAAGAAACACATTGGTACTTTCCCATGATGAGTGAGTGCTTCAGGATCTCTTGCACTTACATGTGCAGCAGAGTACTGTAATGGAAGCATGCTGGGTCCATAACCCAGAGGTAGGCAGATTGAAACTATCCTCTGCTATATGCATTTTTTTTTTGTTAATTAAAGTAATCCAAAACTGGGATTGATATTTTTGCTCTTTTATTTTTACTTAAAGTACAATAACTTTTACCATTTTAATTTGTTTTAATAGTATATTGACAGTATTGTTTTCTTTCAAAAATCCAATTAATTTTCTTTACCCGATTATTAAAATGGTAATTGACAAAAGCAAACTACATTGTCACCAGAAGAGCAATACAAAATGTACAAGTGATATATTAAAATCATCTTTCCAGCTTGAATTTCAATGATGCATTGGGGCAACGATTTTGTGAGAAACATCTTCACCCTTAAATAAAGATTTTCTTAATTCCTTACCTGTGTGCTAATTAGATATCACCTTGTTTTCACATTAAACAGACTTCCACATGAGAAAGCAGCAAGGATGCAGTGGCGTTAATGTTTCCTGGTGTCAACCTGTATTATTTCAGTAGATATTGAAATGAGGATGCATCTTGCTGCCTTTCCAATGAAGCAAGTTTAATTTAGTAATAGGTGAAAAACCATCCCTACAAAGATGTTAATCAGATACTTGGCTTTGTGGACACTTTTCAGAGAACAAATTTGTTAGCATAAAAATAAAGCCAGAAAATGAAGAGCTGTTTAATCAGTCAATTGGATTTTTTTGCCAGCATATTTCTTTTTCTCTGCAACCCACTGCTAAATTGTGCTTCCTAGCTGTTTTTATAAAATCACTGAATCAAATCTAACTCTGATTACATCAGAGAAGGCCAGGTACCCTACACCATAACAGGGGTTTTCGAAATTTTGACTTGTCTACTTAAATATCACCAAAATCTGATCACAAGGTCAATTACGTCCCTGGGTGGGATTGAACCACCAACCTTTTGATTAATAGCTGAACACACTAACCGATTGCGCCACAGAGACACTTTGCAAAAAGTACATACTGACAAAGACTAATAAGCATTCATCTAGAACGTTTCCTAGAAAAACTTTAAAAAGTCAATAATCTGGAGAGTTTTTGTAAGATGTTTCTTCCAGCAACCAATGAAGAAACACATTGGTACTTTCGCATGATGAGTGAGTGCTTCAGGATCTCTTGCACTTACATGTGCAGCAGAGTACTGCACTGGAAGCATGCTGGGCCCATAACCCAGAGGTAGGCAGATTGAAACTATCCTTTGCTATATGCATTTTTTTTTGTTCATTAAAGTAATCCAAAACTGGGATTGATATTTTAGCTTTTATTTTTACTTAAAGTACAATAACTTTTACCATTTTAATTTGTTTTAATAGTATATTGACAGTATTGTTTTCTTTCAAAAATCCAATTAATTTTCTTTACCCGAGTATTAAAATGGTAATTGACAAAAACAAACTACATTGTCACCAGAAGAGCAATACAAAATGTACAAGTGATATATTAAAATCATCTTTCCAGCTTGAATTTCAATGATGCATTGGGGCAACGATTTTGTGAGAAACATCTTCACCCTTAAATAAAGATTTTCTTAATTCCTTACCTGTGTGCTAATTAGATATCACCTTGTTTTCACATTAAACAGACTTCCACATGAGAAAGCAGCAAGGATGCAGTGGCGTTAATGTTTCCTGGTGTCAACCTGTATTATTTCAGTAGATATTGAAATGAGGATGCATCTTGCTGCCTTTCCAATGAAGCAAGTTTAATTTAGTAATAGGTGAAAAACCATCCCTACAAAGATGTTAATCAGATACTTGGCTTTGTGGACACTTTTCAGAGAACAAATTTGTTAGCATAAAAATAAAGCCAGAAAATGAAGAGCTGTTTAATCAGTCAATTGGATTTTTTTGCCAGCATATTTCTTTTTCTCTGCAACCCACTGCTAAATTGTGCTTCCTAGCTGTTTTTATAAAATCACTGAATCAAATCTAACTCTGATTACATCAGAGAAGGCCAGGTACCCTACACCATAACAGGGGTTTTCGAAATTTTGACTTGTCTACTTAAATATCACCAAAATCTGATCACAAGGTCAATTACGTCCCTGGGTGGGATTGAACCACCAACCTTTTGATTAATAGCTGAACACACTAACCGATTGCGCCACAGAGACACTTTGCAAAAAGTACATACTGACAAAGACTAATAAGCATTCATCTAGAACGTTTCCTAGAAAAACTTTAAAAAGTCAATAATCTGGAGAGTTTTTGTAAGATGTTTCTTCCAGCAACCAATGAAGAAACACATTGGTACTTTCGCATGATGAGTGAGTGCTTCAGGATCTCTTGCACTTACATGTGCAGCAGAGTACTGCACTGGAAGCATGCTGGGCCCATAACCCAGAGGTAGGCAGATTGAAACTATCCTTTGCTATATGCATTTTTTTTTTGTTCATTAAAGTAATCCAAAACTGGGATTGATATTTTAGCTTTTATTTTTACTTAAAGTACAATAACTTTTACCATTTTAATTTGTTTTAATAGTATATTGACAGTATTGTTTTCTTTCAAAAATCCAATTAATTTTCTTTACCCGATTATTAAAATGGTAATTGACAAAAACAAACTACATTGTCACCAGAAGAGCAATACAAAATGTACAAGTGATATATTAAAATCATCTTTCCAGCTTGAATTTCAATGATGCATTGGGGCAACGATTTTGTGAGAAACATCTTCACCCTTAAATAAAGATTTTCTTAATTCCTTACCTGTGTGCTAATTAGATATCACCTTGTTTTCACATTAAACAGACTTCCACATGAGAAAGCAGCAAGGATGCAGTGGCGTTAATGTTTCCTGGTGTCAACCTGTATTATTTCAGTAGATATTGAAATGAGGATGCATCTTGCTGCCTTTCCAATGAAGCAAGTTTAATTTAGTAATAGGTGAAAAACCATCACTACAAATATGTTAATCAGATACTTGGCTTTGTGGACACTTTTCAGAGAACAAATAAGTTAGCATAAAAATAAAGCCAGAAAATGAAGAGCTGTTTAATCACTCAATTGGATTTTTCTGCCAGCATATTTCTTTTTCTCTGCAACCCACTGCTAAATTGTGCTTCCTAGCTGTTTTTTATAAAATCACTGAATCAAATCTAACTCTGATTACATCAGAGAAGGCCAGGTACCCTACACCATAACAGGGGGTTTGAAATTTTGACTTGTCTACTTAAAGATCACCAAAATCTGATAACAAGGTCAATTAAGTCCCTGGGTGGGATTGAACCACCAACCTTTTGGTTAATAGCCTTACACACTAACTGATTGCGCCACAGCGACACTTTGCAAAACTATATACTGACAAAGGCTAATAAGCATTCATCTAGAACGATTCCTAGAAACATTTTAAAAAGTCAATAATGTGGAGAGTTTTTGTAAGATGTTTCTTCCATCAACCAATGAAGAAACACATTGGTACTTTCCCATGATGAGTGAGTGCTTCAGGATCTCTTGCACTTACATGTGCAGCAGAGTACTGTAATGGAAGCATGCTGGGTCCATAACCCAGAGGTAGGCAGATTGAAACTATCCTCTGCTATATGCATTTTTTTTGTTAATTAAAGTAATCCAAAACTGGGATTGATATTTTTGCTCTTTTATTTTAACTTAAAGTACAATAACTTTTACCATTTTAATTTGTTTTAATAGTATATTGACAGTATTGTTTTCTTTCAAAAATCCAATTAATTTTCTTTACCCGATTATTAAAATGGTAATTGACAAAAACAAACTACATTGTCACCAGAAGAGCAATACAAAATGTACAAGTGATATATTAAAATCATCTTTCCAGCTTGAATTTCAATGATGCATTGGGGCAACGATTTTGTGAGAAACATCTTCACCCTTAAATAAAGATTTTCTTAATTCCTTACCTGTGTGCTAATTAGATATCACCTTGTTTTCACATTAAACAGACTTCCACATGAGAAAACAGCAAAGATGCAGTGGCGTTAATGTTTCCTGGTGTCAACCTGTATTATTTCCGTAGATATTGAAATGAGGATGCATCTTGCTGCCTTTCCAATGAAGCAAGTTTAATTTAGTAATAGGTGAAAAACCATCCCTACAACGATGTTAATCAGATACTTGGCTTTGTGGACACTTTTCAGAGAACAAATTTGTTATCATAAAAATAAAGCCAGAAAATGAAGAGCTGTTTAATCACTCAATTGGATTTTTCTGCCAGCATTTTTCTTTTTCTCTGCAACCCACTGCTAAATTGTGCTTCCTAGCTGATTTTTTATAAAATCACTTAATCAAATCTAACTCTGATTACATCAGAGAAGGCCAGGTACCCTACACCATAAGAGGGGGTTTGCAATTTTGACTTGTCTACTTAAATATCACCAAAATCTGATCACAAGGTCAATTACGTCCCTGGGTGGGATTGAACCACCAACCTTTTGACTAATAGCTGAACACACTAACCGATTGCGCCACAGAGACACTTTGCAAAAAGTCCATACTGACAAAGACTAATAAGCATTCATCTAGAACGTTTCCTAGAAAAACTTTAAAAAGTCAATAATCTGGAGAGTTTTTGTAAGATGTTTCTTCCAGCAACCAATGAAGAAACACATTGGTACTTTCCCATGATGAGTGAGTGCTTCAGGATCTCTTGCACTTACATGTGCAGCAGAGTACTGTAATGGAAGCATGCTGGGTCCATAACCCAGAGGTAGGCAGATTGAAACTATCCTCTGCTATATGCATTTTTTTTTTGTTAATTAAAGTAATCCAAAACTGGGATTGATATTTTTGCTCTTTTATTTTTACTTAAAGTACAATAACTTTTACCATTTTAATTTGTTTTAATAGTATATTGACAGTATTGTTTTCTTTCAAAAATCCAATTAATTTTCTTTACCCGATTATTAAAATGGTAATTGACAAAAGCAAACTACATTGTCACCAGAAGAGCAATACAAAATGTACAAGTGATATATTAAAATCATCTTTCCAGCTTGAATTTCAATGATGCATTGGGGCAACGATTTTGTGAGAAACATCTTCACCCTTAAATAAAGATTTTCTTAATTCCTTACCTGTGTGCTAATTAGATATCACCTTGTTTTCACATTAAACAGACTTCCACATGAGAAAGCAGCAAGGATGCAGTGGCGTTAATGTTTCCAGGTGTCAACCTGTATTATTTCAGTAGATATTGAAATGAGGATGCATCTTGCTGCCTTTCCAATGAAGCAAGTTTAATTTAGTAATAGGTGAAAAACCATCCCTACAAAGATGTTAATCAGATACTTGGCTTTGTGGACACTTTTCAGAGAACAAATTTGTTAGCATAAAAATAAAGCCAGAAAATGAAGAGCTGTTTAATCAGTCAATTGGATTTTTTTGCCAGCATATTTCTTTTTCTCTGCAACCCACTGCTAAATTGTGCTTCCTAGCTGTTTTTATAAAATCATTGAATCAAATCTAACTCTGATTACATCAGAGAAGGCCAGGTACCCTACACCATAACAGGGGTTTTCGAAATTTTGACTTGTCTACTTAAATATCACCAAAATCTGATCACAAGGTCAATTACGTCCCTGGGTGGGATTGAACCACCAACCTTTTGATTAATAGCTGAACACACTAACCGATTGCGCCACAGAGACACTTTGCAAAAAGTACATACTGACAAAGACTAATAAGCATTCATCTAGAACGTTTCCTAGAAAAACTTTAAAAAGTCAATAATCTGGAGAGTTTTTGTAAGATGTTTCTTCCAGCAACCAATGAAGAAACACATTGGTACTTTCGCATGATGAGTGAGTGCTTCAGGATCTCTTGCACTTACATGTGCAGCAGAGTACTGCACTGGAAGCATGCTGGGCCCATAACCCAGAGGTAGGCAGATTGAAACTATCCTTTGCTATATGCATTTTTTTTTTGTTCATTAAAGTAATCCAAAACTGGGATTGATATTTTAGCTTTTATTTTTACTTAAAGTACAATAACTTTTACCATTTTAATTTGTTTTAATAGTATATTGACAGTATTGTTTTCTTTCAAAAATCCAATTAATTTTCTTTACCCAAGTATTAAAATGGTAATTGACAAAAACAAACTACATTGTCACCAGAAGAGCAATACAAAATGTACAAGTGATATATTAAAATCATCTTTCCAGCTTGAATTTCAATGATGCATTGGGGCAACGATTTTGTGAGAAACATCTTCACCCTTAAATAAAGATTTTCTTAATTCCTTACCTGTGTGCTAATTAGATATCACCTTGTTTTCACATTAAACAGACTTCCACATGAGAAAGCAGCAAGGATGCAGTGGCGTTAATGTTTCCTGGTGTCAACCTGTATTATTTCAGTAGATATTGAAATGAGGATGCATCTTGCTGCCTTTCCAATGAAGCAAGTTTAATTTAGTAATAGGTGAAAAACCATCACTACAAATATGTTAATCAGATACTTGGCTTTGTGGACACTTTTCAGAGAACAAATTAGTTAGCATAAAAATAAAGCCAGAAAATGAAGAGCTGTTTAATCACTCAATTGGATTTTTCTGCCAGCATATTTCTTTTTCTCTGCAACCCACTGCTAAATTGTGCTTCCTAGCTGTTTTTATAAAATCACTGAATCAAATCTAACTCTGATTACATCAGAGAAGGCCAGGTACCCTACACCATAAGAGGGGGTTTGCAATTTTGACTTGTCTACTTAAATATCACCAAAATCTGATCACAAGGTCAATTACGTCCCTGGGTGGGATTGAGCCACCAACCTTTTGATTAATAGCTGAACACACTAACCGATTGCGCCACAGAGACACTTTGCAAAAAGTACATACTGACAAAGACTAATAAGCATTCATCTAGAACGTTTCCTAGAAAAACTTTAAAAAGTCAATAATCTGGAGAGTTTTTGTAAGATGTTTCTTCCAGCAACCAATGAAGAAACACATTGGTACTTTCGCATGATGAGTGAGTGCTTCAGGATCTCTTGCACTTACATGTGCAGCAGAGTACTGCACTGGAAGCATGCTGGGCCCATAACCCAGAGGTAGGCAGATTGAAACTATCCTTTGCTATATGCATTTTTTTTTTGTTCATTAAAGTAATCCAAAACTGGGATTGATATTTTAGCTTTTATTTTTACTTAAAGTACAATAACTTTTACCATTTTAATTTGTTTTAATAGTATATTGACAGTATTGTTTTCTTTCAAAAATCCAATTAATTTTCTTTACCCGATTATTAAAATGGTAATTGACAAAAACAAACTACATTGTCACCAGAAGAGCAATACAAAATGTACAAGTGATATATTAAAATCATCTTTCCAGCTTGAATTTCAATGATGCATTGGGGCAACGATTTTGTGAGAAGCATCTTCACCCTTAAATAAAGATTTTCTTAATTCCTTACCTGTGTGCTAATTAGATATCACCTTGTTTTCACATTAAACAGACTTCCACATGAGAAAGCAGCAAGGATGCAGTGGCGTTAATGTTTCCTGGTGTCAACCTGTATTATTTCAGTAGATATTGAAATGAGGATGCATCTTGCTGCCTTTCCAATGAAGCAAGTTTAATTTAGTAATAGGTGAAAAACCATCACTACAAATATGTTAATCAGATACTTGGCTTTGTGGACACTTTTCAGAGAACAAATTAGTTAGCATAAAAATAAAGCCAGAAAATGAAGAGCTGTTTAATCACTCAATTGGATTTTTCTGCCAGCATTTTTCTTTTTCTCTGCAACCCACTGCTAAATTGTGCTTCCTAGCTGATTTTTTATAAAATCACTTAATCAAATCTAACTCTGATTACATCAGAGAAGGCCAGGTACCCTACACCATAAGAGGGGGTTTGCAATTTTGACTTGTCTACTTAAAGATCACCAAAATCTGATCACAAGGTCAATTACGTCCCTGGGTGGGATTGAACCACCAACCTTTTGACTAATAGCTGAACACACTAACCGATTGCGCCACAGAGACACTTTGCAAAAAGTCCATACTGACAAAGACTAATAAGCATTCATCTAGAACGTTTCCTAGAAAAACTTTAAAAAGTCAATAATCTGGAGAGTTTTTGTAAGATGTTTCTTCCAGCAACCAATGAAGAAACACATTGGTACTTTCCCATGATGAGTGAGTGCTTCAGGATCTCTTGCACTTACATGTGCAGCAGAGTACTGTAATGGAAGCATGCTGGGTCCATAACCCAGAGGTAGGCAGATTGAAACTATCCTCTGCTATATGCATTTTTTTTTTGTTAATTAAAGTAATCCAAAACTGGGATTGATATTTTTGCTCTTTTATTTTTACTTAAAGTACAATAACTTTTACCATTTTAATTTGTTTTAATAGTATATTGACAGTATTGTTTTCTTTCAAAAATCCAATTAATTTTCTTTACCCGATTATTAAAATGGTAATTGACAAAAGCAAACTACATTGTCACCAGAAGAGCAATACAAAATGTACAAGTGATATATTAAAATCATCTTTCCAGCTTGAATTTCAATGATGCATTGGGGCAACGATTTTGTGAGAAACATCTTCACCCTTAAATAAAGATTTTCTTAATTCCTTACCTGTGTGCTAATTAGATATCACCTTGTTTTCACATTAAACAGACTTCCACATGAGAAAGCAGCAAGGATGCAGTGGCGTTAATGTTTCCAGGTGTCAACCTGTATTATTTCAGTAGATATTGAAATGAGGATGCATCTTGCTGCCTTTCCAATGAAGCAAGTTTAATTTAGTAATAGGTGAAAAACCATCCCTACAAAGATGTTAATCAGATACTTGGCTTTGTGGACACTTTTCAGAGAACAAATTTGTTAGCATAAAAATAAAGCCAGAAAATGAAGAGCTGTTTAATCAGTCAATTGGATTTTTTTGCCAGCATATTTCTTTTTCTCTGCAACCCACTGCTAAATTGTGCTTCCTAGCTGTTTTTATAAAATCATTGAATCAAATCTAACTCTGATTACATCAGAGAAGGCCAGGTACCCTACACCATAACAGGGGTTTTCGAAATTTTGACTTGTCTACTTAAATATCACCAAAATCTGATCACAAGGTCAATTACGTCCCTGGGTGGGATTGAACCACCAACCTTTTGATTAATAGCTGAACACACTAACCGATTGCGCCACAGAGACACTTTGCAAAAAGTACATACTGACAAAGACTAATAAGCATTCATCTAGAACGTTTCCTAGAAAAACTTTAAAAAGTCAATAATCTGGAGAGTTTTTGTAAGATGTTTCTTCCAGCAACCAATGAAGAAACACATTGGTACTTTCGCATGATGAGTGAGTGCTTCAGGATCTCTTGCACTTACATGTGCAGCAGAGTACTGCACTGGAAGCATGCTGGGCCCATAACCCAGAGGTAGGCAGATTGAAACTATCCTTTGCTATATGCATTTTTTTTTTGTTCATTAAAGTAATCCAAAACTGGGATTGATATTTTAGCTTTTATTTTTACTTAAAGTACAATAACTTTTACCATTTTAATTTGTTTTAATAGTATATTGACAGTATTGTTTTCTTTCAAAAATCCAATTAATTTTCTTTACCCAAGTATTAAAATGGTAATTGACAAAAACAAACTACATTGTCACCAGAAGAGCAATACAAAATGTACAAGTGATATATTAAAATCATCTTTCCAGCTTGAATTTCAATGATGCATTGGGGCAACGATTTTGTGAGAAACATCTTCACCCTTAAATAAAGATTTTCTTAATTCCTTACCTGTGTGCTAATTAGATATCACCTTGTTTTCACATTAAACAGACTTCCACATGAGAAAGCAGCAAGGATGCAGTGGCGTTAATGTTTCCTGGTGTCAACCTGTATTATTTCAGTAGATATTGAAATGAGGATGCATCTTGCTGCCTTTCCAATGAAGCAAGTTTAATTTAGTAATAGGTGAAAAACCATCACTACAAATATGTTAATCAGATACTTGGCTTTGTGGACACTTTTCAGAGAACAAATTAGTTAGCATAAAAATAAAGCCAGAAAATGAAGAGCTGTTTAATCACTCAATTGGATTTTTCTGCCAGCATATTTCTTTTTCTCTGCAACCCACTGCTAAATTGTGCTTCCTAGCTGTTTTTATAAAATCACTGAATCAAATCTAACTCTGATTACATCAGAGAAGGCCAGGTACCCTACACCATAAGAGGGGGTTTGCAATTTTGACTTGTCTACTTAAATATCACCAAAATCTGATCACA
Source organism: Pseudophryne corroboree (assembly GCF_028390025.1). NCBI lineage: Eukaryota > Metazoa > Chordata > Amphibia > Anura > Myobatrachidae > Pseudophryne > Pseudophryne corroboree. Next base: position 155,604 of record NW_026970385.1, read on the forward strand.
AGGTCAATTACGTCCCTGGGTGGGATTGAGCCACCAACCTTTTGATTAATAGCTGAACACACTAACCGATTGCGCCACAGAGACACTTTGCAAAAAGTACATACTGACAAAGACTAATAAGCATTCATCTAGAACGTTTCCTAGAAAAACTTTAAAAAGTCAATAATCTGGAGAGTTTTTGTAAGATGTTTCTTCCAGCAACCAATGAAGAAACACATTGGTACTTTCGCATGATGAGTGAGTGCTTCAGGATCTCTTGCACTTACATGTGCAGCAGAGTACTGCACTGGAAGCATGCTGGGCCCATAACCCAGAGGTAGGCAGATTGAAACTATCCTTTGCTATATGCATTTTTTTTTTGTTCATTAAAGTAATCCAAAACTGGGATTGATATTTTAGCTTTTATTTTTACTTAAAGTACAATAACTTTTACCATTTTAATTTGTTTTAATAGTATATTGACAGTATTGTTTTCTTTCAAAAATCCAATTAATTTTCTTTACCCGATTATTAAAATGGTAATTGACAAAAACAAACTACATTGTCACCAGAAGAGCAATACAAAATGTACAAGTGATATATTAAAATCATCTTTCCAGCTTGAATTTCAATGATGCATTGGGGCAACGATTTTGTGAGAAGCATCTTCACCCTTAAATAAAGATTTTCTTAATTCCTTACCTGTGTGCTAATTAGATATCACCTTGTTTTCACATTAAACAGACTTCCACATGAGAAAGCAGCAAGGATGCAGTGGCGTTAATGTTTCCTGGTGTCAACCTGTATTATTTCAGTAGATATTGAAATGAGGATGCATCTTGCTGCCTTTCCAATGAAGCAAGTTTAATTTAGTAATAGGTGAAAAACCATCACTACAAATATGTTAATCAGATACTTGGCTTTGTGGACACTTTTCAGAGAACAAATTAGTTAGCATAAAAATAAAGCCAGAAAATGAAGAGCTGTTTAATCACTCAATTGGATTTTTCTGCCAGCATATTTCTTTTTCTCTGCAACCCACTGCTAAATTGTGCTTCCTAGCTGTTTTTATAAAATCACTGAATCAAATCTAACTCTGATTACATCAGAGAAGGCCAGGTACCCTACACCATAACAGGGGGTTTGAAATTTTGACTTGTCTACTTAAAGATCACCAAAATCTGATAACAAGGTCAATTAAGTCCCTGGGTGGGATTGAACCACCAACCTTTTGGTTAATAGCCTTACACACTAACTGATTGCGCCACAGCGACACTTTGCAAAACTATATACTGACAAAGGCTAATAAGCATTCATCTAGAACGATTCCTAGAAACATTTTAAAAAGTCAATAATGTGGAGAGTTTTTGTAAGATGTTTCTTCCATCAACCAATGAAGAAACACATTGGTACTTTCCCATGATGAGTGAGTGCTTCAGGATCTCTTGCACTTACATGTGCAGCAGAGTACTGTAATGGAAGCATGCTGGGTCCATAACCCAGAGGTAGGCAGATTGAAACTATCCTCTGCTATATGCATTTTTTTTGTTAATTAAAGTAATCCAAAACTGGGATTGATATTTTTGCTCTTTTATTTTTACTTAAAGTACAATAACTTTTACCATTTTAATTTGTTTTAATAGTATATTGACAGTATTGTTTTCTTTCAAAAATCCAATTAATTTTCTTTACCCGATTATTAAAATGGTAATTGACAAAAACAAACTACATTGTCACCAGAAGAGCAATACAAAATGTACAAGTGATATATTAAAATCATCTTTCCAGCTTGAATTTCAATGATGCATTGGGGCAACGATTTTGTGAGAAACATCTTCACCCTTAAATAAAGATTTTCTTAATTCCTTACCTGTGTGCTAATTAGATATCACCTTGTTTTCACATTAAACAGACTTCCACATGAGAAAACAGCAAAGATGCAGTGGCGTTAATGTTTCCTGGTGTCAACCTGTATTATTTCCATAGATATTGAAATGAGGATGCATCTTGCTGCCTTTCCAATGAAGCAAGTTTAATTTAGTAATAGGTGAAAAACCATCCCTACAAAGATGTTAATCAGATACTTGGCTTTGTGGACACTTTTCAGAGAACAAATTTGTTATCATAAAAATAAAGCCAGAAAATGAAGAGCTGTTTAATCACTCAATTGGATTTTTCTGCCAGCATTTTTCTTTTTCTCTGCAACCCACTGCTAAATTGTGCTTCCTAGCTGATTTTTTATAAAATCACTTAATCAAATCTAACTCTGATTACATCAGAGAAGGCCAGGTACCCTACACCATAAGAGGGGGTTTGCAATTTTGACTTGTCTACTTAAATATCACCAAAATCTGATCACAAGGTCAATTACGTCCCTGGGTGGGATTGAACCACCAACCTTTTGACTAATAGCTGAACACACTAACCGATTGCGCCACAGAGACACTTTGCAAAAAGTCCATAATGACAAAGACTAATAAGCATTCATCTAGAACGTTTCCTAGAAAAACTTTAAAAAGTCAATAATCTGGAGAGTTTTTGTAAGATGTTTCTTCCAGCAACCAATGAAGAAACACATTGGTACTTTCGCATGATGAGTGAGTGCTTCAGGATCTCTTGCACTTACATGTGCAGCAGAGTACTGCAATGGAAGCATGCTGGGCCCATAACCCAGAGGTAGGCAGATTGAAACTATCCTTTGCTATATACATTTTTTTTTTGTTCATTAAAGTAATCCAAAACTGGGATTGATATTTTAGCTTTTATTTTTACTTAAAGTACAATAACTTTTACCATTTTAATTTGTTTTAATAGTATATTGACAGTATTGTTTTCTTTCAAAAATCCACTTAATTTTCTTTACCCTATTATTAAAATGGTAATTGACAAAAACAAACTACATTGTCACCAGAAGAGCAATACAAAATGTACAAGTGATATATTAAAATCATCTTTCCAGCTTGAATTTCAATGATGCATTGGGGCAACGATTTTGTGAGAAACATCTTCACCCTTAAATAAAGATTTTCTTAATTCCTTACCTGTGTGCTAATTAGATATCACCTTGTTTTCACATTAAACAGACTTCCACATGAGAAAGCAGCAAGGATGCAGTGGCGTTAATGTTTCCTGGTGTCAACCTGTATTATTTCAGTAGATATTGAAATGAGGATGCATCTTGCTGCCTTTCCAATGAAGCAAGTTTAATTTAGTAATAGGTGAAAAACCATCCCTACAAATATGTTAATCAGATACTTGGCTTTGTTGACACTTTTCAGAGAACAAATTAGTTAGCATAAAAATAAAGCCAGAAAATGAAGAGCTGTTTAATCACTCAATTGGATTTTTCTGCAAGCATATTTCTTTTTCTCTGCAACCCACTGCTAAATTGTGCTTCCTAGCTGTTTTTATAAAATCACTGAATCAAATCTAACTCTGATTACATCAGAGAAGGCCAGGTACCCTACACCATAACAGGGGGTTTGAAATTTTGACTTGTCTACTTAAAGATCACCAAAATCTGATAACAAGGTCAATTAAGTCCCTGGGTGGGATTGAACCACCAACCTTTTGGTTAATAGCCTTACACACTAACTGATTGCGCCACAGCGACACTTTGCAAAAGTACATACTGACAAAGGCTAATAAGCATTCATCTAGAACGATTCCTAGAAACATTTTAAAAAGTCAATAATGTGGAGAGTTTTTGTAAGATGTTTCTTCCATCAACCAATGAAGAAACACATTGGTACTTTCCCATGATGAGTGAGTGCTTCAGGATCTCTTGCACTTACATGTGCAGCAGAGTACTGTAATGGAAGCATGCTGGGTCCATAACCCAGAGGTAGGCAGATTGAAACTATCCTCTGCTATATGCATTTTTTTTTGTTAATTAAATTAATCCAAAACTGGGATTGATATTTTTGCTCTTTTATTTTTACTTAAAGTACAATAACTTTTACCATTTTAATTTGTTTTAATAGTATATTGACAGTATTGTTTTCTTTCAAAAATCCACTTAATTTTCTTTACCCTATTATTAAAATGGTAATTGACAAAAACAAACTACATTGTCACCAGAAGAGCAATACAAAATGTACAAGTGATATATTAAAATCATCTTTCCAGCTTGAATTTCAATGATGCATTGGGGCAACGATTTTGTGAGAAACATCTTCACCCTTAAATAAAGATTTTCTTAATTCCTTACCTGTGTGCTAATTAGATATCACCTTGTTTTCACATTAAACAGACTTCCACATGAGAAAACAGCAAAGATGCAGTGGCGTTAATGTTTCCTGGTGTCAACCTGTATTATTTCCATAGATATTGAAATGAGGATGCATCTTGCTGCCTTTCCAATGAAGCAAGTTTAATTTAGTAATAGGTGAAAAACCATCCCTACAAAGATGTTAATCAGATACTTGGCTTTGTGGACACTTTTCAGAGAACAAATTTGTTATCATAAAAATAAAGCCAGAAAATGAAGAGCTGTTTAATCACTCAATTGGATTTTTCTGCCAGCATTTTTCTTTTTCTCTGCAACCCACTGCTAAATTGTGCTTCCTAGCTGATTTTTTATAAAATCACTTAATCAAATCTAACTCTGATTACATCAGAGAAGGCCAGGTACCCTACACCATAAGAGGGGGTTTGCAATTTTGACTTGTCTACTTAAATATCACCAAAATCTGATCACAAGGTCAATTACGTCCCTGGGTGGGATTGAACCACCAACCTTTTGACTAATAGCTGAACACACTAACCGATTGCGCCACAGAGACACTTTGCAAAAAGTCCATAATGACAAAGACTAATAAGCATTCATCTAGAACGTTTCCTAGAAAAACTTTAAAAAGTCAATAATCTGGAGAGTTTTTGTAAGATGTTTCTTCCAGCAACCAATGAAGAAACACATTGGTACTTTCGCATGATGAGTGAGTGCTTCAGGATCTCTTGCACTTACATGTGCAGCAGAGTACTGCAATGGAAGCATGCTGGGCCCATAACCCAGAGGTAGGCAGATTGAAACTATCCTTTGCTATATACATTTTTTTTTTGTTCATTAAAGTAATCCAAAACTGGGATTGATATTTTAGCTTTTATTTTTACTTAAAGTACAATAACTTTTACCATTTTAATTTGTTTTAATAGTATATTGACAGTATTGTTTTCTTTCAAAAATCCACTTAATTTTCTTTACCCTATTATTAAAATGGTAATTGACAAAAACAAACTACATTGTCACCAGAAGAGCAATACAAAATGTACAAGTGATATATTAAAATCATCTTTCCAGCTTGAATTTCAATGATGCATTGGGGCAACGATTTTGTGAGAAACATCTTCACCCTTAAATAAAGATTTTCTTAATTCCTTACCTGTGTGCTAATTAGATATCACCTTGTTTTCACATTAAACAGACTTCCACATGAGAAAGCAGCAAGGATGCAGTGGCGTTAATGTTTCCTGGTGTCAACCTGTATTATTTCAGTAGATATTGAAATGAGGATGCATCTTGCTGCCTTTCCAATGAAGCAAGTTTAATTTAGTAATAGGTGAAAAACCATCCCTACAAATATGTTAATCAGATACTTGGCTTTGTTGACACTTTTCAGAGAACAAATTAGTTAGCATAAAAATAAAGCCAGAAAATGAAGAGCTGTTTAATCACTCAATTGGATTTTTCTGCAAGCATATTTCTTTTTCTCTGCAACCCACTGCTAAATTGTGCTTCCTAGCTGTTTTTATAAAATCACTGAATCAAATCTAACTCTGATTACATCAGAGAAGGCCAGGTACCCTACACCATAACAGGGGGTTTGAAATTTTGACTTGTCTACTTAAAGATCACCAAAATCTGATAACAAGGTCAATTAAGTCCCTGGGTGGGATTGAACCACCAACCTTTTGGTTAATAGCCTTACACACTAACTGATTGCGCCACAGCGACACTTTGCAAAAGTACATACTGACAAAGGCTAATAAGCATTCATCTAGAACGATTCCTAGAAACATTTTAAAAAGTCAATAATGTGGAGAGTTTTTGTAAGATGTTTCTTCCATCAACCAATGAAGAAACACATTGGTACTTTCCCATGATGAGTGAGTGCTTCAGGATCTCTTGCACTTACATGTGCAGCAGAGTACTGTAATGGAAGCATGCTGGGTCCATAACCCAGAGGTAGGCAGATTGAAACTATCCTCTGCTATATGCATTTTTTTTTGTTAATTAAATTAATCCAAAACTGGGATTGATATTTTTGCTCTTTTATTTTTACTTAAAGTACAATAACTTTTACCATTTTAATTTGTTTTAATAGTATATTGACAGTATTGTTTTCTTTCAAAAATCCACTTAATTTTCTTTACCCTATTATTAAAATGGTAATTGACAAAAACAAACTACATTGTCACCAGAAGAGCAATACAAAATGTACAAGTGATATATTAAAATCATCTTTCCAGCTTGAATTTCAATGATGCATTGGGGCAACGATTTTGTGAGAAACATCTTCACCCTTAAATAAAGATTTTCTTAATTCCTTACCTGTGTGCTAATTAGATATCACCTTGTTTTCACATTAAACAGACTTCCACATGAGAAAGCAGCAAGGATGCAGTGGCGTTAATGTTTCCTGGTGTCAACCTGTATTATTTCAGTAGATATTGAAATGAGGATGCATCTTGCTGCCTTTCCAATGAAGCAAGTTTAATTTAGTAATAGGTGAAAAACCATCCCTACAAAGATGTTAATCAGATACTTGGCTTTGTGGACACTTTTCAGAGAACAAATTTGTTATCATAAAAATAAAGCCAGAAAATGAAGAGCTGTTTAATCACTCAATTGGATTTTTCTGCCAGCATTTTTCTTTTTCTCTGCAACCCACTGCTAAATTGTGCTTCCTAGCTGATTTTTTATAAAATCACTTAATCAAATCTAACTCTGATTACATCAGAGAAGGCCAGGTACCCTACACCATAAGAGGGGGTTTGCAATTTTGACTTGTCTACTTAAATATCACCAAAATCTGATCACAAGGTCAATTACGTCCCTGGGTGGGATTGAACCACCAACCTTTTGACTAATAGCTGAACACACTAACCGATTGCGCCACAGAGACACTTTGCAAAAAGTCCATAATGACAAAGACTAATAAGCATTCATCTAGAACGTTTCCTAGAAAAACTTTAAAAAGTCAATAATCTGGAGAGTTTTTGTAAGATGTTTCTTCCAGCAACCAATGAAGAAACACATTGGTACTTTCGCATGATGAGTGAGTGCTTCAGGATCTCTTGCACTTACATGTGCAGCAGAGTACTGCAATGGAAGCATGCTGGGCCCATAACCCAGAGGTAGGCAGATTGAAACTATCCTTTGCTATATACATTTTTTTTTTGTTCATTAAAGTAATCCAAAACTGGGATTGATATTTTAGCTTTTATTTTTACTTAAAGTACAATAACTTTTACCATTTTAATTTGTTTTAATAGTATATTGACAGTATTGTTTTCTTTCAAAAATCCACTTAATTTTCTTTACCCTATTATTAAAATGGTAATTGACAAAAACAAACTACATTGTCACCAGAAGAGCAATACAAAATGTACAAGTGATATATTAAAATCATCTTTCCAGCTTGAATTTCAATGATGCATTGGGGCAACGATTTTGTGAGAAACATCTTCACCCTTAAATAAAGATTTTCTTAATTCCTTACCTGTGTGCTAATTAGATATCACCTTGTTTTCACATTAAACAGACTTCCACATGAGAAAGCAGCAAGGATGCAGTGGCGTTAATGTTTCCTGGTGTCAACCTGTATTATTTCAGTAGATATTGAAATGAGGATGCATCTTGCTGCCTTTCCAATGAAGCAAGTTTAATTTAGTAATAGGTGAAAAACCATCCCTACAAATATGTTAATCAGATACTTGGCTTTGTGGACACTTTTCAGAGAACAAATTAGTTAGCATAAAAATAAAGCCAGAAAATGAAGAGCTGTTTAATTACTCAATTGGATTTTTCTGCAAGCATATTTCTTTTTCTCTGCAACCCACTGCTAAATTGTGCTTCCTAGCTGTTTTTATAAAATCACTGAATCAAATCTAACTCTGATTACATCAGAGAAGGCCAGGTACCCTACACCATAACAGGGGGTTTGAAATTTTGACTTGTCTACTTAAAGATCACCAAAATCTGATAACAAGGTCAATTAAGTCCCTGGGTGGGATTGAACCACCAACCTTTTGGTTAATAGCCTTACACACTAACTGATTGCGCCACAGCGACACTTTGCAAAAGTACATACTGACAAAGGCTAATAAGCATTCATCTAGAACGATTCCTAGAAACATTTTAAAAAGTCAATAATGTGGAGAGTTTTTGTAAGATGTTTCTTCCATCAACCAATGAAGAAACACATTGGTACTTTCCCATGATGAGTGAGTGCTTCAGGATCTCTTGCACTTACATGTGCAGCAGAGTACTGTAATGGAAGCATGCTGGGTCCATAACCCAGAGGTAGGCAGATTGAAACTATCCTCTGCTATATGCATTTTTTTTTGTTAATTAAATTAATCCAAAACTGGGATTGATATTTTTGCTCTTTTATTTTTACTTAAAGTACAATAACTTTTACCATTTTAATTTGTTTTAATAGTATATTGACAGTATTGTTTTCTTTCAAAAATCCAATTAATTTTCTTTACCCGATTATTAAAATGGTAATTGACAAAAACAAACTACATTGTCACCAGAAGAGCAATACAAAATGTACAAGTGATATATTAAAATCATCTTTCCAGCTTGAATTTCAATGATGCATTGGGGCAACGATTTTGTGAGAAACATCTTCACCCTTAAATAAAGATTTTCTTAATTCCTTACCTGTATGCTAATTAGATATCACCTTGTTTTCACATTAAACAGACTTCCACATGAGAAAACAGCAAAGATGCAGTGGCATTAATGTTTCCTGGTGTCAACCTGTATTATTTCCGTAGATATTGAAATGAGGATGCATCTTGCTGCCTTTCCAATGAAGCAAGTTTAATTTAGTAATAGGTGAAAAAACATCCCTACAAAGATGTTAATCAGATACTTGGCTTTGTGGACACTTTTCAGAGAACAAATTTGTTATCATAAAAATAAACCCAGAAAATGAAGAGCTGTTTAATCACTCAATTGGATTTTTCTGCCAGCATTTTTCTTTTTCTCTGCAACCCACTGCTAAATTGTGCTTCCTAGCTGTTTTTTTTATAAAATCACTTAATCAAATCTAACTCTGATTACATCAGAGAAGGCCAGGTACCCTACACCATAAGAGGGGGTTTGCAATTTTGACTTGTCTACTTAAATATCACCAAAATCTGATTACAAGGTCAATTACGTCCCTGGGTGGGATTGAACCACCAACCTTTTGATTAATAGCTGAACACACTAACCGATTGCGCCACAGAGACACTTTGCAAAAAGTACATACTGACAAAGATTAATAAGCATTCATCTAGAACGTTTCCTAGAAAAACTTTAAAAAGTCAATAATCTGGAGAGTTTTTGTAAGATGTTTCTTCCAGCAACCAATGAAGAAACACATTGGTACTTTCGCATGATGACTGAGTGCTTCAGGATCTCTTGCACTTACATGTGCAGCAGAGTACTGCAATGGAAGCATGCTGGGCCCATAACCCAGAGGTAGGCAGATTGAAACTATCCTTTGCTATATGCATTTTTTTTTTGTTCATTAAAGTAATCCAAAACTGGGATTGATATTTTAGCTTTTATTTTTACTTAAAGTACAATAACTTTTACCATTTTAATTTGTTTTAGTGCAAAAGGCATATCAGCAGTCAGCACTAACTGGTGACATGCCATTTGTACAAGTAAGCCATGTGTGACTAATATATAAACATACTTTATTAAATAACACCTCAAACTATCATACCCTGGATTCAAACCTATAACCTGTTGAATTCTAATCAAACACCCTACCCATGGAGCTACTTGATCCTGCATCTTTTCTAACCTCCAAAAACAGATTCAGTTGCATTTTCCAGCGTGTTTTGTTTGCGCCTTTGCAAATGTCTTACATCGACAAACTTATTTAGTACTATTTTGCAAATAGGGTTACATTGTCGCAACATTGTGTTCCCTAATTGCTTGATTTTTTAAATGCAACAATTGATAAAGACACCTGATAATTGCTCTGTGGAGTCTTATTTTGTGTTTTGTGTTTAGTCTTTAGATCTGAATTTGAATGTACTTGTGAACTAACTTAATTTCCTACTTCTAAATTCATTCCTAAATTCACTACTTACATGAATCCTGTAGTTGGGCATTTTGGGACTTCGATTGTGGGCATTGTTTTGTGTCCAGACCAGCAGCAGGTGGTGTGCATTTGCTGGAAAGGCATCGAAGACCTCCGATATGCTGCATCTCCTGATGTGTGTCTCCCTCAAGTGGCTGTCAGCAAATGCCTGCTAGACACCCCATTCCAAGCTGATTGTGACATCATGGAACATGCATCATAGAACAGGCATGCTAAAACATGGGTCTTCAACCTGCGACCCTCCAGCTGCTGTGGAACTACACATCCCAGCATGCCCTGCCTCAGTTTTAGCATACCTTAATAGCAAAACTGTGGCAGGGCATGCTGGGATGTGTAGTTTCACAGCAGCTGGAGGGCCACAGGATGAAGACCCATGTGCTAGAGCCAAGCCGCAGGTACATTGAATGCTAGCAAGCTGAATATTTAAATCCTTTTTGTTCCGCAGCATTCCAATGCGGAAGATTCCATGGAACCAGAGATCCTTCCATTGAGAAGGACATGCTGCCTGGATGACTACACTGTGCAAATTAAATCACGGAGCCAGTTGGCTTGTGGGTGGCTCTGGTGACTGGGTGGTTGGGTGGGTGGTGTGTCGGAAGTGGAGCGCATGCAAATGATTGTGTATCATCCAGCTAGTGAGAGAGAAAACTCATGCAGGAGTGTGCCTGCTTGTCAGTGGGTTATGCACCTTGCCAGACGTTAAATCTACATAGAGCAGCTGGAGGGGACAAGAGCAGGTTTGCAAAATATAGATAGAAGAGCATATATGCTGGCGCATTCTCCATGATTGTGTCAGCTTATGTTTTGGTGCACTGCACTTTCCTCCACTAAGTTTTAGCCATTTTTGTTAAGCTCAAGTGTAGTTGCTTCTCCGCCTTTTGGCTGTGATCTTGTATCGTGGTTGAAGGGTCTGCTGGAGGGAGGGATTGTTTTCTTCATTGGCGAAAGACCAAAGATATTCCAGGATGGAAGGCTTGGGAACACTATCTGTTTTTCAGTTGTGGAAGAGCACAGAGGTCGGATTGGACTACATTCTATAGTAAAGGATATCTTTCTATTTATTGACCCTCCCCTTATATGTGTCTGTGTTACAATAAAGCTTCGGTTTTGTGAATCCCTCACCCTCTTACACTCCACACCCATAGCCTTATTAACTGTTGTATTATTGTATAGTTTAAATGTATAGTGCAGTTCATGATTTATAGTGTAGGCTGGCCTGTGCTGTAGTTCTGGAACTGTACTATACCGTCAGCATTTGTATTGTGTTTTGGCTGTGCTGCAACACTGTACTTATGTGTGTAATGTTTATGTTTTGCTATAAGGTATGCTAAAACTGAGGCAGGGCATGCTGGGATGTGTAGTTCCACAGCAGCTGGAGGGTCGCAGGTTGAAGACCCATGTTTTAGCATGCCTGTTCTATGATGCATGTTCCGTGATGTCACAATCAGCTTGGAATGGGGTGTCTAGCAGGCATTTGCTGACAGCCACTTGAGGGAGACACACATCAGGAGATGCAGCATATCGGAGGTCTTCGATGCCTTTCCAGCAAATGCACACCACCTGCTGCTGGTCTGGACACAAAACAATGCCCACAATCGAAGTCCCAAAATGCCCAACTACAGGATTCATGTAAGTAGTGAATTTAGGAATGAATTTAGAAGTAGGAAATTAAGTTAGTTCACAAGTACATTCAAATTCAGATCTAAAGTCTAGGTAGGCCTCACGTCCTGGCAGCCGCCAGCATTTAAAAATGCCTTGATTAGAGGTACGGAATTAAATGTAGATAAGAAGTAGACACAAAATAAGACTCCGCAGAGCAGTTATCAGGTGTTTTTATCAATTGTTGCATTTAAAAAATCAAGCAATTAGGTTGCAACAATGTAACCCTATTTGCAAAATAGTACTAAATAAGTTTGTCGATGTAAGACATTTGCAAAGGCGCATCCAAAACACGCTGGAAAATGCAACTGAATCTGTTTTTGGAGGCTAGAATAGGAAATGTGCATCGGTCCTACAAGTACTGAAAGCTCTTCTCCCATCTCCCTTTTCTGAAAAGCCATTTAATATATGGTTCCCAGATAGGGGACATATCAGATATTGCCTTTCAAAAGCAGCAAATATCATACCACTTCTATTGCCATCAAAGATAAACATTGATTGTTTTCAGATATTGGATTGAAAAAGCAGTCTTTATTGACATAAAGAAGCAAAAAAACATACATAAACATTACACACATAAGTACTGTGTTGCAGCACAGCCAAAACACAATACAAATGCTGTCGGTATAGTACAGTTCAAGAACTACAGCACAGGTCAGCCTACACTATAAATCATGAACTGCACTATACATTTAAACAATACAATAGTTAATAAGGCTATGGGTGTGGAGTGTAAGAGGGTGACGGAATCACAAGCCCAAAGCTTTATTGAAAGACAGACACATATAAAGGGAGGATTAATAAATACAAAGATACCCTTTACTATAGAATGTAGTCCAATCCGGTCTTTCAACTCTTCCACAACTGAAAAACGGATAGTGTTCCCAAGCCTTCCATCCTGGAATATCTTCAGTCTCTCGCCAATGAAGAAAACAATCCCTCCAGCAGACTCTTCAACCACAATACAATATCACAGCCAAAAGAGCGAGAAGCAACTACACTTGCGTTTAAACAAAATGGCTAAAACTTAGTGGAGGAAAGTGCAGTGCACCAAAACATAAGCTGACACAATCATGGAGAATGCGCCAGCATATATGCTCTTCTGTCTATATTTTCCAAACCTGCTCTTGTCCCCTCCAGTTGCTCCATGTAGATTTGACGTCTGGCAAGGTGCATAACTCACTGACAAGCAGGCACACTCCTACATGAGTTTTCTCTCTCACTAGCTGGATGATACACATTCATTTGCATGTGCTCCACCTCCGACACACCGCCCACCCAACCACCCAGTCACCAGAGCCACCCACAAGCCAACTGGCTCCGTGATTTAATTTGCACAGTCCAGTCATCCAGGCAGCATGTCCTTCTCAATGGAATAATCTCTGGTTCCATGGAATCTTCCGCATTGGAATGCTGCGGAACAAAAAGGATTTAAACATTCAGCTTGCTAGCATTCAATGTACCTGCGGTTTGGTTCTAGCACATGGGTCTTCATCCTGTGGCCCTCCAGCTGCTGTGAAACTACACATCCCAGCATGCCCTGCCACAGTTTTGCTTTTAAGGTATGCTAAAACTGAGGCAGGGCATGCTGGGATATGTAGTTCCACAGCAGCTGGAGGGTCGCAGGTTGAAGACCCATGTTCTAGCATGCCTGTTCTATGATGCATGTTCCGTGATGTCACAATCAGCTTGGAATGGGGTGTCTAGCATGCATTTGCTGACAGCCACTTGAGGCAGACACACATCAGGAGATGCAGCATATCGGAGGTCTTCGATGCCTTTCCAGCAAATGCACACCACCAGCTGCTGGTCTGGACACAAAACAATGCCCACAATTGAAGGCTCAAAATGCCCAACTACAGGATTAATGTAAGTAGTGAATTTAGGAATGAATTTAGAAGTAGGAAATTAAGTTAGTTCACAAGTACATTCAAATTCAGATCTAAAGACTAGGTAGGCCTCACGTCCTGGCAGCACCCAGCATTTAAAAATGCCTTGATTATAGGTAGGGAATTAAATGTAGATAAGAAGTAGACACAAAAGAAGACTCCACAGAGCAATTATCAGGTGTCTTTATCAATTTTTGCATTTAAAAAATCAAGCAATTAGGGAACACAATGTTGCGACAATGTAACCCTATTTGCAAAATAGTACTAAATAAGTTTGTCGATGTAAGACATTTGCAAAGGCGCAAACAAAACACGCTGGAAAATGCAACTGAATCTGTTTTTGGAGGTTAGAATAGATGCAGGATCAAGTAGCTCAATGGGTAGGGTGTTTGATTAGAATTTAACAGGTTTTAGGTTTGAATCCTGGGTATGATAGTTTGAGGTGTTATTTAATAAAGTATGTTTATATATTAGTCACACATGGCTTACTTGTACAAATGGCATGTCACCAGTTAGTGCTGACTGCTGATATGCCATTTACACAAACATGCCATGTGTGACTGTATATGCATTTAAGGAGGGCACCCCTGCAATACCACAAACCATTGAGTGTCAAGTATACTAGATATATCTTCATATCTCATGTGCTTTCTCTGAGACCAATCTTGTTATGCCCCTTCCCCACAAGGCATGCGCCTTTTGTCCATATTGCAAAAATGGGGGGGAGGGCATATAATTCTCTGTCACAGGGCACCAAAAAGTCTAGTTATGGCTCTGGTATGCATTATGTAATCTGGCAGACCATCTCTCCAACACTGGCTGGTTGGAATAGAAATCCGGTTATCTATGTGAGCAAATGACCATCAACGATTTACTCTCAAACACTAAAAAATGGACAAAAATGGTCCCCTAAACAAATTGGTTAAATTTTGGGTTTAACCAATTTGTGTAATGACCATTTTTGACCACTTTTCTAGTGTTTGGGAGCAAATGGTTAATTGACATTTGCTCCTATACATTACCAGATTTTCATTCCAACCATCCAGACTGGATAGATAGCCTGACAGATAATTGTGTAGTGTACGCCCAGGATAACTGTTAGTCATGCTTTATTTTATGGCGGCACATAAATGGGTGGACAGATCCAGGGCAAGCACTGCCCACTCATGCATAGTTGTCAACTGATGTGAAGTTCCAGGGGGCAATCTCAGTTATAAAGGGAAGTATCTGGAAATTGTCCCTAGTTAAAAAAAAAAAATTTGATCAACTCCATTTATTTAGTATGATATCCCAGGTGATAGGATGCCGGCAGTCAAAACAACATACTTTATTAAATAACACATCTCAAACTACCATACCCAGGATTCAAACCTATAACCTGTTGAATTCTAATCAAACACCCTACCTATTGAGCTATTTGATCCTGCATAAAAATTGTGAACATTATATGAAGCTATTGGTACTTTGCAAAAAAAAAGAATCAGCATTACAACGCAGCAGATCCATGCAGTTTGCAGCCACACACTACATGTATCTGCTCAGCCACAATGCTGATTATTTCTTCACAAAGTACAAGGTGAGCTCCAAACAGAATTCTCTAGCTTAGAATTATACCTTTCTTTGCCAAACCTAGAAGTCGGGCCCCCCACCCTGGGATCCCCCAGAGGGAGGCCTGCACCGTCATGCGGCAGGCTTGTCCGTTTTGGAAGCAGGCTGATGGGCAGCCCAGGATTGCTTCAGTCTGGGCTTGGCAGGTCTGGAAACATGAGCTTGCTTTGGGTATGCCTGACCTTGGGTACGCTTTACCTGGAGGATGAAAGGGCCAAGAAAAGTACTTTTAGCCTTCTGCGTGGTAGGAGTCATACTAGGTAGGCAAGCTGTTTTAGCAGTAGCCAGATCAGCTACAATCTTATTGAGGTCTTCTCCAAAAGGAGATTCAACTGAGGCAGCACAAGGGAACTCTCATCTGGGGACAACAACTGCAGGGAGAACACATATTTTCAGATGAACATGGTAGGGCAGAAGGCTGCCTAATACTGAAGCACCCCCAAACAACAAATCAAATGCAACTTACTTGACAGAGATGTGCCTGAGCAACGGCCCTCCCCAGCCCTATCCCAAATCATACTTATTTTGCATAGGAGATACCATGGTCATGAAGATTGTTCTCCCAGGGTTAGGTTCATTCATTGCATTCTGGGTATGCTGACCCCTGTGATTTCCCCAAATGTGGGAAACTCGACAGCATTATTTGTGGTAGTGGGGGACTGTATTTGTGCTTTCCTCTGGTCAGCTCTGGTAAAATTCAGATTTCTTTGTCTCAGATCTTCCTCTAGCCTTGTTCTTCTTTCGAGAGTTCCCTTGTGCTGCCTCAGTTGGATCTCCTTCACTTGACAGGGGGGTGCCCGAGCAGCGACCCTCCCCAGCTCTAGCCCAACTCCTACTTACCTGCCAGGTGAGATACTATGATCATGAAGTTGCTTCTCCCAGGGCAAGGCTCACCCATTGCACTCTGGGTGTGCTGCCCCTGCGATTTCCCCAAATGTGGGAAACTTGACTGCATAATTTGAGTTTTCCCTGGTCGGCTCTCATGTAATTCAGATCTCTTTGTCTCAGGTCTCTCTCCAGCCTAGTTTGCTGTCTGGTTCCACTTCTTTTTTCTTGAGCCCCTCCCTTCTATACCCTTGTGCACTATCCTGACTTCTCCTCCCGTCTGCTTACTTTGTGCCTCCCAATGCACAATGCAAACTACGGGTAGTGCTGCAGGGCCCACACCCTTTTACTTGCTTTACAGAGCAGCTCTGGAGCTGTTACAGTGCCCAGCTGCTGCAAGAAATCAGCTTGAATGCTTCAGGGGCTGGGGAATGGCCAACATGAGCCCCACACCGAAGGAGGGTGGGGGTGCTTAATGCCAACTAGGGGTCATCCAAGCACCACAAAAGGCCTCCATGCCCTGCACGCTCCTTTTCTCTTTTCATATGCAGACAAGGGTTGAAGCCACCTTTGACCCACTGCTTGGATGACATCACCATATTCAAATCCATCTGCTGCAGGCCATCCCCCAGGAATGCTTGCACTAGTTGTTGCATTTGGTTTGTTGTTTGGGGGTGCTTCAGTATTAGGCAGCCTTCTGCCACCCCATGTTCATCTGAAAATATGTGTTCTCCCTGCAGTTGTTGTCCCCAGATGAGAGTTCCCTTGTGCTGCCTCAGTTGAATCTCCTTTACTTGACAGAGATGTGCCTGAGCAGCGGCCCTCCCCAGCCCTATCCCAAATCATACTTATTTTGCATAGGAGATACTATTGTCATGAAGATTGTTTTCCCAGGGTGAGGTTCATTCATTGCATTCTGGGTATGCTGACCCCTGTGATTTCCCCAAATGTGGGAAACTCGACTGCATTATTTGTGGTAGTGGTGGACTGTGTTTGTGCTTTCCTCTGGTCAGCTCTGGTAAAATTCAGATTTCTTTGTCTCAGATCTTCCTCTAGCCTTGTTCTTCTTTCGAGAGTTCCCTTGTGCTGCCTCAGTTGGATCTCCTTCACTTGACAGGGGGGTGCCCGAGCAGCGACCCTCCCCAGCTCTAGCCCAACTCCTACTTACCTGCCAGGTGAGATACTATGATCATGAAGTTGCTTCTCCCAGGGCAAGGCTCACCCATTGCACTCTGGGTGTGCTGCCCCTGCGATTTCCCCAAATGTGGGAAACTTGACTGCATAATTTGAGTTTTCCCTGGTCGGCTCTCATGTAATTCAGATCTCTTTGTCTCAGGTCTCTCTCCAGCCTAGTTTGCTGTCTGGTTCCACTTCTTTTTTCTTGAGCCCCTCCCTTCTATACCCTTGTGCACTATCCTGACTTCTCCTCCCGTCTGCTTACTTTGTGCCTCCCAATGCACAATGCAAACTACGGGTAGTGCTGCAGGGCCCACACCCTTTTACTTGCTTTACAGAGCAGCTCTGGAGCTGTTACAGTGCCCAGCTGCTGCAAGAAATCAGCTTGAATGCTTCAGGGGCTGGGGAATGGCCAACATGAGCCCCACACCGAAGGAGGGTGGGGGTGCTTAATGCCAACTAGGGGTCATCCAAGCACCACAAAAGGCCTCCATGCCCTGCACGCTCCTTTTCTCTTTTCATATGCAGACAAGGGTTGAAGCCACCTTTGACCCACTGCTTGGATGACATCACCATATTCAAATCCATCTGCTGCAGGCCATCCCCCAGGAATGCTTGCACTAGTTGTTGCATTTGGTTTGTTGTTTGGGGGTGCTTCAGTATTAGGCAGCCTTCTGCCACCCCATGTTCATCTGAAAATATGTGTTCTCCCTGCAGTTGTTGTCCCCAGATGAGAGTTCCCTTGTGCTGCCTCAGTTGAATCTCCTTTACTTGACAGAGATGTGCCTGAGCAGCGGCCCTCCCCAGCCCTATCCCAAATCATACTTATTTTGCATAGGAGATACTATTGTCATGAAGATTGTTTTCCCAGGGTGAGGTTCATTCATTGCATTCTGGGTATGCTGACCCCTGTGATTTCCCCAAATGTGGGAAACTCGACTGCATT
The DNA here is from genome assembly GCF_028390025.1 of Pseudophryne corroboree. Taxonomy (NCBI): domain Eukaryota; kingdom Metazoa; phylum Chordata; class Amphibia; order Anura; family Myobatrachidae; genus Pseudophryne; species Pseudophryne corroboree. The sequence continues at coordinate 174,017 of NW_026970385.1, forward strand.
ATTTGTGGTAGTGGTGGACTGTGTTTGTGCTTTCCTCTGGTCAGCTATGGTAAAGTCAGATTTCTTTGTCTCAGATCTTCCTCTAGCCTTGTTCTTCTTTTGAGAGTTCCCTTGTGCTGCCTCAGTTGGATCTCCTTCACTTGAAAGGTAGTGCCCGAGCAGCGACCCTCCCCAGCTCTAGCCCAACTCCTACTAACCTGCCAGGTGAGATACTATGATCATGAAGGTGCTTCTCCCAGGGCAAGGCTCACCCATTGCACTCTGGGTGTGCTGCCCCTTGCGATTTCCCCAAATGTGGGAAACTTGACTGCATAATTTGTGTTTCCCCTGGACGGCTCTCGTATAATTCAGATCTCTTTGTCTCAGGTCTCTCTCCAGCCTAGTATGCTGTCTGTTTCCACTTCTCTTTTCTTGAGCCCCTCCCTTCTATAACCTTGTGCACTATCCTGACTTCTCCTCCCGTCTGCTTACTTTGTGCCTTCCAATGCACAATGCAAACTACAGGTAGTGCTGCAGGGCCCACACCCTTTTACTTGCCTTACAGAGCAGCTCTGGAGCTGTTACAGTACCCAGCTGCTGCAAGAAATCAGCTTGAATGCTTCAGGGGCTGGGGCATGGCCAACATGAGCCCCACACCGAAGGAGGGTGGGGGTGTTTAATGCGAACTAGGGGTCATCCAAGCGTCGCAAAAGGCCGCCATGCCCTGCATATCCCTTTTCTCTTTTCATAAGCAGACGAGGGTTGAAGCCAACTTTGACCCACTGCTTGGATGACATCACTTGCTGCCTTTCCAATGAAGCAAGTTTAATTTAGTAATAGGTGAAAAACCATCCCTACAAAGGTGTTAATCAGATACTTGGCTTTGTGGACACTTTTCAGAGAACAAATTAGTTAGCATAAAAATAAAGCCAGAAAATGAAGAGCTGTTTAATCACTCAATTGGATTTTTCTGCAAGCGTATTTCTTTTTCTCTGCAACCCACTGCTAAGTTGTGCTTCCTAGCTGTTCTTTTATAAAATCACTTAATCAAATCTAACTCTGATTACATCAGAGAAGGCCAGGTACCCTACACCATAAGAGGGGGTTTGAAATTTTGACTTGTCTACTTAAAGATCACCAAAATCTGATGACAAGGTCAATAACATCCCTGGGTGGGATTGAACCACCAACCCTTTGGTTAATAACCAAACACACTAACCGATTGCACCACCGAGACACTTTGCAAAAGTACATACTGACAAAGGTTAATAAGCATTCATCTAGAACGTTTCCTAGAAAACTTTAAAAAGTCAATAATCTGGAGAGTTTTTGTAAGATGTTTCTTCCATCAACCAATGAAGAAACGCATTGGTACTTTCCCATGATGAGTGAGTGCTTCAGGATCTCTTGCACTTACATGTGCAGCAGAGTACTGCAATGGAAGCATGCTGGGCCCCTTAACCCAGAGGTAGGCAGATTGAAACTATCCTCTGCTATATGCATTTTTTTTTTGTTAATTAAAGTAATCCAAAACTGGGATTGATATTTTTGCTCTTTTATTTTTACTTAAAGTACAATAACTTTTACCATTTTAATTTGTTTTAATAGTATATTGACAGTATTGTTTTCTTTCAAAAATCCACTTAATTTTCTTTACCCTATTATTAAAATGGTAATTGACAAAAACAAACTACATTGTCACCAGAAGAGCAATACAAAATGTACAAGTGATATATTAAAATCATCTTTCCAGCTTGAATTTCAATGATGCATTGGGGCAACGATTTTGTGAGAAACATCTTCACCCTTAAATAAAGATTTTCTTAATTCCTTACCTGTGTGCTAATTAGATATCACCTTGTTTTCACATTAAACAGACGTCCACATGAGAAAGCAGCAAGGATGCAGTGGCGTTAATGTTTCCTGGTGTCAACCTGTATTATTTCAGTAGATATTGAAATGAGGATGCATCTTGCTGCCTTTCCAATGAAGCAAGTTTAATTTAGTAATAGGTGAAAAACCATCCCTACAAAGATGTTAATCAGATACTTGGCTTTGTGGACACTTTTCAGAGAACAAATTTGTTAGCATAAAAATAAAGCCAGAAAATGAAGAGCTGTTTAATCACTCAATTTGATTTTTTTGCCAGCATATTTCTTTTTCTCTGCAAACCACTGCTAAATTGTGCTTCCTAGCTGTTTTTATAAAATCACTGAATCAAATCTAACTCTGATTACATCAGAGAAGGCCAGGTACCCTACACCATAACAGGGGTTTTTGAAATTTTGACTTGTCTACTTAAAGATCACCAAAATCTGATAACAAGGTCAATTACATCCCTGGGTGGGATTGAACCACCAACCTTTTGGTTAATAGCTGTACACACTAACTGATTGCGCCACAGCGACACTTTGCAAAAGTACATACTGACAAAGGCTAATAAGCATTCATCTAGAACGTTTCCTAGAAAAACTTTAAATAGTCAATAATCTGGAGAGTTTTTGTAAGATGTTTCTTCCATCAACCAATGAAGAAACACATTGGTACTTTCCCATGATGAGTGAGTGCTTCAGGATCTCTTGCAATTACATGTGCAGCAGAGTACTGTAATGGAAGCATGCTGGGTCCATAGCCCAGAGGTAGGCAGATTGAAACTATCCTCTGCTATATGCGTTTTTTTTTTGTTAATTAAAGTAATCCAAAACTGGGATTGATATTTTTGCTCTTTTATTTTTACTTAAAGTACAATAACTTTTACCATTTTCATTTGTTTTAATAGTATATTGACAGTATTGTTTTCTTTCAAAAATCCACTTAATTTTCTTTACCCAATTATTAAAATGGTAATTGACAAAAACAAACTACATTGTCACCAGAAGAGCAATACAAAATGTACAAGTGATATATAAAAATCATCTTTCCAGCTTGAATTTCAATGATGCATTGGGGCAACGATTTTGTGAGAAACATCTTCACCCTTAAATAAAGATTTTCTTAATTCCTTACCTGTGTGCTAATTAGATATCACCTTGTTTTCACATTAAACAGACTTCCACATGAGAAAGCACAAAGGATGCAGTGGCGTTAATGTTTCCTGGTGTCAACCTGTATTATTTCAGTAGATATTGAAATGAGGATGCATCTTGCTGCCTTTCCAATGAAGCAAGTTTAATTTAGTAATAGGTTAAAAACCATCCCTACAAATGTGTTAATCAGAAACTTGGCTTTGTGGACACTTTTCAGAGAACAAATTTGTTAGCATAAAAATAAAGCCAGAAAATGAAAAGCTGTTTAATCACTCAATTGGATTTTTTTGCCAGCATATTTCTTTTTCTCTGCAACCCACTGCTAAATTGTGCTTCCTAGCTGTTTTTATAAAATCACTGAATCAAATCTAACTCTGATTACATCAGAGAAGGCCAGGTACCCTACACCATAAGAGGGGGTTTGAAATTTTCACTTGTCTACATAAAGATCACCAAAATCTGATAACAAGGTCAATTACGTCCCTGGGTGGGATTGAACCACCAACCTTTTGGTTAATAGCCTTACACAGTAACTGATTGCACCACAGCAACACTTTGTAAAAGTCCATACTGACAAAGGCTAATAAGCATTCATCTAGAACGATTCCTAGAAACATTTTAAAAAGTCAATAATGTGGAGAGTTTTTGTAAGATGTTTCTTCCATCAACCAATGAAGAAACACATTGGTACTTTCCCATGATGAGTGAGTGCTTCAGGATCTCTTGCACTTACATGTGCAGCAGAGTACTGTAATGGAAGCATGCTGGGTCCATAACCCAGAGGTAGGCAGATTGAAACTATCCTTTGCTATATGCATTTTTTTTTTGTTCATTAAAGTAATCCAAAACTGGGATTGATATTTTAGCTTTTATTTTTACTTAAAGTACAATAACTTTTACCATTTTAATTTGTTTTAGTGCAAATGGCATATCAGCAGTCAGCACTAACTGGTGACATGCCATTTGTACAAGTAAGCCATGTGTGAATAATATATAAACATGCTTTATTAAATAACACCTCAAACTATCATACCCAGGATTCAAACCTATAACCTGTTGAATTCTAATCAAACACCCTACCCATGGAGCTACTTGATCCTGCATCTTTTCTAACCTCCAAAAACAGATTCAGTTGCATTTTCCAGCGTGTTTTGTTTGCGCCTTTGCAAATGTCTTACATCGACAAACTTATTTAGTACTATTTTGCAAATAGGGTTACATTGTCGCAACATTGTGTTCCCTAATTGCTTGATTTTTTAAATGCAACAATTGATAAAGACACCTGATAATTGCTCTGTGGAGTCTTATTTTGTGTTTTGTGTTTAGTCTTTAGATCTGAATTTGAATGTACTTGTGAACTAACTTAATTTCCTACTTCTAAATTCATTCCTAAATTCACTACTTACATGAATCCTGTAGTTGGGCATTTTGGGACTTCGATTGTGGGCATTGTTTTGTGTCCAGACCAGCAGCAGGTGGTGTGCATTTGCTGGAAAGGCATCGAAGACCTCCGATATGCTGCATCTCCTGATGTGTGTCTCCCTCAAGTGGCTGTCAGCAAATGCCTGCTAGACACCCCATTCCAAGCTGATTGTGACATCATGGAACATGCATCATAGAACAGGCATGCTAAAACATGGGTCTTCAACCTGCGACCCTCCAGCTGCTGTGGAACTACACATCCCAGCATGCCCTGCCTCAGTTTTAGCATACCTTAATAGCAAAACTGTGGCAGGGCATGCTGGGATGTGTAGTTTCACAGCAGCTGGAGGGCCACAGGATGAAGACCCATGTGCTAGAGCCAAGCCGCAGGTACATTGAATGCTAGCAAGCTGAATATTTAAATCCTTTTTGTTCCGCAGCATTCCAATGCGGAAGATTCCATGGAACCAGAGATCCTTCCATTGAGAAGGACATGCTGCCTGGATGACTACACTGTGCAAATTAAATCACGGAGCCAGTTGGCTTGTGGGTGGCTCTGGTGACTGGGTGGTTGGGTGGGTGGTGTGTCGGAAGTGGAGCGCATGCAAATGATTGTGTATCATCCAGCTAGTGAGAGAGAAAACTCATGCAGGAGTGTTCCTGCTTGTCAGTGGGTTATGCACCTTGCCAGACGTTAAATCTACATAGAGCAGCTGGAGGGGACAAGAGCAGGTTTGCAAAATATAGATAGAAGAGCATATATGCTGGCGCATTCTCCATGATTGTGTCAGCTTATGTTTTGGTGCACTGCACTTTCCTCCACTAAGTTTTAGCCATTTTTGTTAAGCTCAAGTGTAGTTGCTTCTCGGCCTTTTGGCTGTGATCTTGTATCGTGGTTGAAGGGTCTGCTGGAGGGAGGGATTGTTTTCTTCATTGGCGAAAGACCAAAGATATTCCAGGATGGAAGGCATGGGAACACTATCTGTTTTTCAGTTGTGGAAGAGCACAGAGGTCGGATTGGACTACATTCTATAGTAAAGGATATCTTTCTATTTATTGACCCTCCCCTTATATGTGTCTGTGTTACAATAAAGCTTCGGTTTTGTGAATCCCTCACCCTCTTACACTCCACACCCATAGCCTTATTAACTGTTGTATTATTGTATACTTTAAATGTATAGTGCAGTTCATGATTTATAGTGTAGACTGGCCTGTGCTGTAGTTCTTGAACTGTACTATACCGTCAGCATTTGTATTGTGTTTTGGCTGTGCTGCAACACTGTATTTATGTGTGCAATGTTTATGTATGTTTTTTTTTTATGTCAATAAAGACTGCTTTTCAAGCCAATATCTGAAAACAATCAATGTTTATCTTTGATGGCAATAAAAGTGGTATGATATTTGATGCTTTTGAAATCCAATATCTGATATGTCCCCTATCTGGGAACCATATATTAAATGGCTTTTCAGAAAAGGGAGATGGGAGAAGAGCTTTCATTACTTGTAGGACCGATGCACATAAAGAAGCAAAAAAACATACATAAACATTACACACATAAGTACCGCGTTGCGGCACAGCCAAAACACAATAGAAATGCTGATGGTATAGTACAGTTCAAGAACTACAGCACAGGCCAGCCTACACTATAAATCATGAACTGCACTATACATTTAAACTGTACAATAATACAACAGTTAATAAGGCTATGGGTGTGGAGTGTAAGAGGGTGAGGGAATCACAAGCCCGAAGCTTTATTGAAAGACTGACACATATAAGGGGAGGTTTAATAAATAGAAAGACATCCTTTACTATAGAATGTAGTCCAATCCGACCTCTGTGCTCTTCCACAACTGAAAAACAGATAGTGTTCCCAAGCCTTCCATCCTGGAATATCTTTGGTCTTTCGCCAATGAAGAAAGCAATCCCTCCCTCCAGCAGACCCTTCAACCACAATACAAGATCACAGCCAAAAGGCCGAGAAGCAACTACACTTGAGCTTAACAAAAATGGCTAAAACTTAGTGGAGGAAAGTGCAGTGCACCAAAACATAAGCTGACACAATCATGGAGAATGCGCCAGCATATATGCTCTTCTATCTATATTTTGCAAACATGCTCTTGTCCCCTCCAGCTGCTCTATGTAGATTTAACGTCTGGCAAGGTGCATAACCCACTGACAAGCAGGCACACTCCTGCATGAGTTTTCACTCTCACTAGCTGGATGATACACAATCATTTGCATGTGCTCCACCTCCGACACACCACCCACCCAACCACCCAGTCACCAGAGCCACCCACAAACCAACTGGCTCCGTGATTTAATTTGCACAGTGTAGTCATCCAGGCAGCATGTCCTTCTCAATGGAAGGATCTCTGGTTCCATGGAATCTTCCGCATTGGAATGCTGCGGAACAAAAAGGATTTAAATATTCAGCTTGCTAGCATTCAATGTACCTGCGGCTTGGCTCTAGCACATGGGTCTTCATCCTGTGGCCCTCCAGCTGCTGTGAAACTACACATCCCAGCACGCCCTGCCACAGTTTTGCTATAAGGTATGCTAAAACTGAGGCAGGGCATGCTGGGATGTGTAGTTCCACAGCAGCTGGAGGGTCGCAGGTTGAAGACCCATGTTTTAGCATGCCTGTTCTATGATGCATGTTCCGTGATGTCACAATCAGCTTGGAATGGGGTGTCTAGCAGGCATTTGCTGACAGCCACTTGAGGGAGACACACATCAGGAGATGCAGCATATCGGAGGTCTTCGATGCCTTTCCAGCAAATGCACACCACCTGCTGCTGGTCTGGACACAAAACAATGCCCACAATCGAAGTCCCAAAATGCCCAACTACAGGATTCATGTAAGTAGTGAATTTAGGAATGAATTTAGAAGTAGGAAATTAAGTTAGTTCACAAGTACATTCAAATTCAGATCTAAAGTCTAGGTAGGCCTCACGTCCTGGCAGCCGCCAGCATTTAAAAATGCCTTGATTAGAGGTACGGAATTAAATGTAGATAAGAAGTAGACACAAAATAAGACTCCGCAGAGCAGTTATCAGGTGTTTTTATCAATTGTTGCATTTAAAAAATCAAGCAATTAGGGAACACAATGTTGCAACAATGTAACCCTATTTGCAAAATAGTACTAAATAAGTTTGTCGATGTAAGACATTTGCAAAGGCGCATCCAAAACACGCTGGAAAATGCAACTGAATCTGTTTTTGGAGGCTAGAATAGGAAATGTGCATCGGTCCTACAAGTACTGAAAGCTCTTCTCCCATCTCCCTTTTCTGAAAAGCCATTTAATATATGGTTCCCAGATAGGGGACATATCAGATATTGCCTTTCAAAAGCAGCAAATATCATACCACTTCTATTGCCATCAAAGATAAACATTGATTGTTTTCAGATATTGGATTGAAAAAGCAGTCTTTATTGACATAAAGAAGCAAAAAAACATACATAAACATTACACACATAAGTACTGTGTTGCAGCACAGCCAAAACACAATACAAATGCTGTCGGTATAGTACAGTTCAAGAACTACAGTACAGGTCAGCCTACACTATAAATCATGAACTGCACTATACATTTAAACAATACAATAGTTAATAAGGCTATGGGTGTGGAGTGTAAGAGGGTGACGGAATCACAAGCCCAAAGCTTTATTGAAAGACAGACACATATAAAGGGAGGATTAATAAATACAAAGATACCCTTTACTATAGAATGTAGTCCAATCCGGTCTTTCAACTCTTCCACAACTGAAAAACGGATAGTGTTCCCAAGCCTTCCATCCTGGAATATCTTCAGTCTCTCGCCAATGAAGAAAACAATCCCTCCAGCAGACTCTTCAACCACAATACAATATCACAGCCAAAAGAGCGAGAAGCAACTACACTTGCGTTTAAACAAAATGGCTAAAACTTAGTGGAGGAAAGTGCAGTGCACCAAAACATAAGCTGACACAATCATGGAGAATGCGCCAGCATATATGCTCTTCTGTCTATATTTTCCAAACCTGCTCTTGTCCCCTCCAGTTGCTCCATGTAGATTTGACGTCTGGCAAGGTGCATAACTCACTGACAAGCAGGCACACTCCTACATGAGTTTTCTCTCTCACTAGCTGGATGATACACATTCATTTGCATGTGCTCCACCTCCGACACACCGCCCACCCAACCACCCAGTCACCAGAGCCACCCACAAGCCAACTGGCTCCGTGATTTAATTTGCACAGTGCAGTCATCCAGGCAGCATGTCCTTCTCAATGGAATAATCTCTGGTTCCATGGAATCTTCCGCATTGGAATGCTGCGGAACAAAAAGGATTTAAACATTCAGCTTGCTAGCATTCAATGTACCTGCGGTTTGGTTCTAGCACATGGGTCTTCATCCTGTGGCCCTCCAGCTGCTGTGAAACTACACATCCCAGCATGCCCTGCCACAGTTTTGCTTTTAAGGTATGCTAAAACTGAGGCAGGGCATGCTGGGATATGTAGTTCCACAGCAGCTGGAGGGTCGCAGGTTGAAGACCCATGTTCTAGCATGCCTGTTCTATGATGCATGTTCCGTGATGTCACAATCAGCTTGGAATGGGGTGTCTAGCATGCATTTGCTGACAGCCACTTGAGGCAGACACACATCAGGAGATGCAGCATATCGGAGGTCTTCGATGCCTTTCCAGCAAATGCACACCACCAGCTGCTGGTCTGGACACAAAACAATGCCCACAATTGAAGGCTCAAAATGCCCAACTACAGGATTAATGTAAGTAGTGAATTTAGGAATGAATTTAGAAGTAGGAAATTAAGTTAGTTCACAAGTACATTCAAATTCAGATCTAAAGACTAGGTAGGCCTCACGTCCTGGCAGCACCCAGCATTTAAAAATGCCTTGATTATAGGTAGGGAATTAAATGTAGATAAGAAGTAGACACAAAAGAAGACTCCACAGAGCAATTATCAGGTGTCTTTATCAATTTTTGCATTTAAAAAATCAAGCAATTAGGGAACACAATGTTGCGACAATGTAACCCTATTTGCAAAATAGTACTAAATAAGTTTGTCGATGTAAGACATTTGCAAAGGCGCAAACAAAACACGCTGGAAAATGCAACTGAATCTGTTTTTGGAGGTTAGAATAGATGCAGGATCAAGTAGCTCAATGGGTAGGGTGTTTGATTAGAATTTAACAGGTTTTAGGTTTGAATCCTGGGTATGATAGTTTGAGGTGTTATTTAATAAAGTATGTTTATATATTAGTCACACATGGCTTACTTGTACAAATGGCATGTCACCAGTTAGTGCTGACTGCTGATATGCCATTTACACAAACATGCCATGTGTGACTGTATATGCATTTAAGGAGGGCACCCCTGCAATACCACAAACCATTGAGTGTCAAGTATACTAGATATATCTTCATATCTCATGTGCTTTCTCTGAGACCAATCTTGTTATGCCCCTTCCCCACAAGGCATGCGCCTTTTGTCCATATTGCAAAAATGGGGGGGAGGGCATATAATTCTCTGTCACAGGGCACCAAAAAGTCTAGTTATGGCTCTGGTATGCATTATGTAATCTGGCAGACCATCTCTCCAACACTGGCTGGTTGGAATAGAAATCCGGTTATCTATGTGAGCAAATGACCATCAACGATTTACTCTCAAACACTAAAAAATGGACAAAAATGGTCCCCTAAACAAATTGGTTAAATTTTGGGTTTAACCAATTTGTGTAATGACCATTTTTGACCACTTTTCTAGTGTTTGGGAGCAAATGGTTAATTGACATTTGCTCCTATACATTACCAGATTTTCATTCCAACCATCCAGACTGGATAGATAGCCTGACAGATAATTGTGTAGTGTACGCCCAGGATAACTGTTAGTCATGCTTTATTTTATGGCGGCACATAAATGGGTGGACAGATCCAGGGCAAGCACTGCCCACTCATGCATAGTTGTCAACTGATGTGAAGTTCCAGGGGGCAATCTCAGTTATAAAGGGAAGTATCTGGAAATTGTCCCTAGTTAAAAAAAAAAAATTTGATCAACTCCATTTATTTAGTATGATATCCCAGGTGATAGGATGCCGGCAGTCAAAACAACATACTTTATTAAATAACACATCTCAAACTACCATACCCAGGATTCAAACCTATAACCTGTTGAATTCTAATCAAACACCCTACCTATTGAGCTATTTGATCCTGCATAAAAATTGTGAACATTATATGAAGCTATTGGTACTTTGCAAAAAAAAAGAATCAGCATTACAACGCAGCAGATCCATGCAGTTTGCAGCCACACACTACATGTATCTGCTCAGCCACAATGCTGATTATTTCTTCACAAAGTACAAGGTGAGCTCCAAACAGAATTCTCTAGCTTAGAATTATACCTTTCTTTGCCAAACCTAGAAGTCGGGCCCCCCACCCTGGGATCCCCCAGAGGGAGGCCTGCACCGTCATGCGGCAGGCTTGTCCGTTTTGGAAGCAGGCTGATGGGCAGCCCAGGATTGCTTCAGTCTGGGCTTGGCAGGTCTGGAAACATGAGCTTGCTTTGGGTATGCCTGACCTTGGGTACGCTTTACCTGGAGGATGAAAGGGCCAAGAAAAGTACTTTTAGCCTTCTGCGTGGTAGGAGTCATACTAGGTAGGCAAGCTGTTTTAGCAGTAGCCAGATCAGCTACAATCTTATTGAGGTCTTCTCCAAAAGGAGATTCAACTGAGGCAGCACAAGGGAACTCTCATCTGGGGACAACAACTGCAGGGAGAACACATATTTTCAGATGAACATGGTAGGGCAGAAGGCTGCCTAATACTGAAGCACCCCCAAACAACAAATCAAATGCAACTTACTTGACAGAGATGTGCCTGAGCAACGGCCCTCCCCAGCCCTATCCCAAATCATACTTATTTTGCATAGGAGATACCATGGTCATGAAGATTGTTCTCCCAGGGTTAGGTTCATTCATTGCATTCTGGGTATGCTGACCCCTGTGATTTCCCCAAATGTGGGAAACTCGACTGCATTATTTGTGGTAGTGGGGGACTGTATTTGTGCTTTCCTCTGGTCAGCTCTGGTAAAATTCAGATTTCTTTGTCTCAGATCTTCCTCTAGCCTTGTTCTTCTTTCGAGAGTTCCCTTGTGCTGCCTCAGTTGGATCTCCTTCACTTGACAGGGGGGTGCCCGAGCAGCGACCCTCCCCAGCTCTAGCCCAACTCCTACTTACCTGCCAGGTGAGATACTATGATCATGAAGTTGCTTCTCCCAGGGCAAGGCTCACCCATTGCACTCTGGGTGTGCTGCCCCTGCGATTTCCCCAAATGTGGGAAACTTGACTGCATAATTTGAGTTTTCCCTGGTCGGCTCTCATGTAATTCAGATCTCTTTGTCTCAGGTCTCTCTCCAGCCTAGTTTGCTGTCTGGTTCCACTTCTTTTTTCTTGAGCCCCTCCCTTCTATACCCTTGTGCACTATCCTGACTTCTCCTCCCGTCTGCTTACTTTGTGCCTCCCAATGCACAATGCAAACTACGGGTAGTGCTGCAGGGCCCACACCCTTTTACTTGCTTTACAGAGCAGCTCTGGAGCTGTTACAGTGCCCAGCTGCTGCAAGAAATCAGCTTGAATGCTTCAGGGGCTGGGGAATGGCCAACATGAGCCCCACACCGAAGGAGGGTGGGGGTGCTTAATGCCAACTAGGGGTCATCCAAGCACCACAAAAGGCCTCCATGCCCTGCACGCTCCTTTTCTCTTTTCATATGCAGACAAGGGTTGAAGCCACCTTTGACCCACTGCTTGGATGACATCACCATATTCAAATCCATCTGCTGCAGGCCATCCCCCAGGAATGCTTGCACTAGTTGTTGCATTTGGTTTGTTGTTTGGGGGTGCTTCAGTATTAGGCAGCCTTCTGCCACCCCATGTTCATCTGAAAATATGTGTTCTCCCTGCAGTTGTTGTCCCCAGATGAGAGTTCCCTTGTGCTGCCTCAGTTGAATCTCCTTTACTTGACAGAGATGTGCCTGAGCAGCGGCCCTCCCCAGCCCTATCCCAAATCATACTTATTTTGCATAGGAGATACTATTGTCATGAAGATTGTTTTCCCAGGGTGAGGTTCATTCATTGCATTCTGGGTATGCTGACCCCTGTGATTTCCCCAAATGTGGGAAACTCGACTGCATTATTTGTGGTAGTGGTGGACTGTGTTTGTGCTTTCCTCTGGTCAGCTATGGTAAAGTCAGATTTCTTTGTCTCAGATCTTCCTCTAGCCTTGTTCTTCTTTTGAGAGTTCCCTTGTGCTGCCTCAGTTGGATCTCCTTCACTTGAAAGGTAGTGCCCGAGCAGCGACCCTCCCCAGCTCTAGCCCAACTCCTACTAACCTGCCAGGTGAGATACTATGATCATGAAGGTGCTTCTCCCAGGGCAAGGCTCACCCATTGCACTCTGGGTGTGCTGCCCCTTGCGATTTCCCCAAATGTGGGAAACTTGACTGCATAATTTGTGTTTCCCCTGGACGGCTCTCGTATAATTCAGATCTCTTTGTCTCAGGTCTCTCTCCAGCCTAGTATGCTGTCTGTTTCCACTTCTCTTTTCTTGAGCCCCTCCCTTCTATAACCTTGTGCACTATCCTGACTTCTCCTCCCGTCTGCTTACTTTGTGCCTTCCAATGCACAATGCAAACTACAGGTAGTGCTGCAGGGCCCACACCCTTTTACTTGCCTTACAGAGCAGCTCTGGAGCTGTTACAGTACCCAGCTGCTGCAAGAAATCAGCTTGAATGCTTCAGGGGCTGGGGCATGGCCAACATGAGCCCCACACCGAAGGAGGGTGGGGGTGTTTAATGCGAACTAGGGGTCATCCAAGCGTCGCAAAAGGCCGCCATGCCCTGCATATCCCTTTTCTCTTTTCATAAGCAGACGAGGGTTGAAGCCAACTTTGACCCACTGCTTGGATGACATCACTTGCTGCCTTTCCAATGAAGCAAGTTTAATTTAGTAATAGGTGAAAAACCATCCCTACAAAGGTGTTAATCAGATACTTGGCTTTGTGGACACTTTTCAGAGAACAAATTAGTTAGCATAAAAATAAAGCCAGAAAATGAAGAGCTGTTTAATCACTCAATTGGATTTTTCTGCAAGCGTATTTCTTTTTCTCTGCAACCCACTGCTAAGTTGTGCTTCCTAGCTGTTCTTTTATAAAATCACTTAATCAAATCTAACTCTGATTACATCAGAGAAGGCCAGGTACCCTACACCATAAGAGGGGGTTTGAAATTTTGACTTGTCTACTTAAAGATCACCAAAATCTGATGACAAGGTCAATAACATCCCTGGGTGGGATTGAACCACCAACCCTTTGGTTAATAACCAAACACACTAACCGATTGCACCACCGAGACACTTTGCAAAAGTACATACTGACAAAGGTTAATAAGCATTCATCTAGAACGTTTCCTAGAAAACTTTAAAAAGTCAATAATCTGGAGAGTTTTTGTAAGATGTTTCTTCCATCAACCAATGAAGAAACGCATTGGTACTTTCCCATGATGAGTGAGTGCTTCAGGATCTCTTGCACTTACATGTGCAGCAGAGTACTGCAATGGAAGCATGCTGGGCCCCTTAACCCAGAGGTAGGCAGATTGAAACTATCCTCTGCTATATGCATTTTTTTTTTGTTAATTAAAGTAATCCAAAACTGGGATTGATATTTTTGCTCTTTTATTTTTACTTAAAGTACAATAACTTTTACCATTTTAATTTGTTTTAATAGTATATTGACAGTATTGTTTTCTTTCAAAAATCCACTTAATTTTCTTTACCCTATTATTAAAATGGTAATTGACAAAAACAAACTACATTGTCACCAGAAGAGCAATACAAAATGTACAAGTGATATATTAAAATCATCTTTCCAGCTTGAATTTCAATGATGCATTGGGGCAACGATTTTGTGAGAAACATCTTCACCCTTAAATAAAGATTTTCTTAATTCCTTACCTGTGTGCTAATTAGATATCACCTTGTTTTCACATTAAACAGACGTCCACATGAGAAAGCAGCAAGGATGCAGTGGCGTTAATGTTTCCTGGTGTCAACCTGTATTATTTCAGTAGATATTGAAATGAGGATGCATCTTGCTGCCTTTCCAATGAAGCAAGTTTAATTTAGTAATAGGTGAAAAACCATCCCTACAAAGATGTTAATCAGATACTTGGCTTTGTGGACACTTTTCAGAGAACAAATTTGTTAGCATAAAAATAAAGCCAAAAAATGAAGAGCTGTTTAATCACTCAATTTGATTTTTTTGCCAGCATATTTCTTTTTCTCTGCAAACCACTGCTAAATTGTGCTTCCTAGCTGTTTTTATAAAATCACTGAATCAAATCTAACTCTGATTACATCAGAGAAGGCCAGGTACCCTACACCATAACAGGGGTTTTTGAAATTTTGACTTGTCTACTTAAAGATCACCAAAATCTGATAACAAGGTCAATTACATCCCTGGGTGGGATTGAACCACCAACCTTTTGGTTAATAGCTGTACACACTAACTGATTGCGCCACAGCGACACTTTGCAAAAGTACATACTGACAAAGGCTAATAAGCATTCATCTAGAACGTTTCCTAGAAAAACTTTAAATAGTCAATAATCTGGAGAGTTTTTGTAAGATGTTTCTTCCATCAACCAATGAAGAAACACATTGGTACTTTCCCATGATGAGTGAGTGCTTCAGGATCTCTTGCAATTACATGTGCAGCAGAGTACTGTAATGGAAGCATGCTGGGTCCATAGCCCAGAGGTAGGCAGATTGAAACTATCCTCTGCTATATGCGTTTTTTTTTTGTTAATTAAAGTAATCCAAAACTGGGATTGATATTTTTGCTCTTTTATTTTTACTTAAAGTACAATAACTTTTACCATTTTCATTTGTTTTAATAGTATATTGACAGTATTGTTTTCTTTCAAAAATCCACTTAATTTTCTTTACCCAATTATTAAAATGGTAATTGACAAAAACAAACTACATTGTCACCAGAAGAGCAATACAAAATGTACAAGTGATATATAAAAATCATCTTTCCAGCTTGAATTTCAATGATGCATTGGGGCAACGATTTTGTGAGAAACATCTTCACCCTTAAATAAAGATTTTCTTAATTCCTTACCTGTGTGCTAATTAGATATCACCTTGTTTTCACATTAAACAGACTTCCACATGAGAAAGCACAAAGGATGCAGTGGCGTTAATGTTTCCTGGTGTCAACCTGTATTATTTCAGTAGATATTGAAATGAGGATGCATCTTGCTGCCTTTCCAATGAAGCAAGTTTAATTTAGTAATAGGTTAAAAACCATCCCTACAAATGTGTTAATCAGAAACTTGGCTTTGTGGACACTTTTCAGAGAACAAATTTGTTAGCATAAAAATAAAGCCAGAAAATGAAAAGCTGTTTAATCACTCAATTGGATTTTTTTGCCAGCATATTTCTTTTTCTCTGCAACCCACTGCTAAATTGTGCTTCCTAGCTGTTTTTATAAAATCACTGAATCAAATCTAACTCTGATTACATCAGAGAAGGCCAGGTACCCTACACCATAAGAGGGGGTTTGAAATTTTCACTTGTCTACATAAAGATCACCAAAATCTGATAACAAGGTCAATTACGTCCCTGGGTGGGATTGAACCACCAACCTTTTGGTTAATAGCCTTACACAGTAACTGATTGCGCCACAGCAACACTTTGTAAAAGTCCATACTGACAAAGGCTAATAAGCATTCATCTAGAACGATTCCTAGAAACATTTTAAAAAGTCAATAATGTGGAGAGTTTTTGTAAGATGTTTCTTCCATCAACCAATGAAGAAACACATTGGTACTTTCCCATGATGAGTGAGTGCTTCAGGATCTCTTGCACTTACATGTGCAGCAGAGTACTGTAATGGAAGCATGCTGGGTCCATAACCCAGAGGTAGGCAGATTGAAACTATCCTTTGCTATATGCATTTTTTTTTTGTTCATTAAAGTAATCCAAAACTGGGATTGATATTTTAGCTTTTATTTTTACTTAAAGTACAATAACTTTTACCATTTTAATTTGTTTTAGTGCAAATGGCATATCAGCAGTCAGCACTAACTGGTGACATGCCATTTGTACAAGTAAGCCATGTGTGAATAATATATAAACATGCTTTATTAAATAACACCTCAAACTATCATACCCAGGATTCAAACCTATAACCTGTTGAATTCTAATCAAACACCCTACCCATGGAGCTACTTGATCCTGCATCTTTTCTAACCTCCAAAAACAGATTCAGTTGCATTTTCCAGCGTGTTTTGTTTGCGCCTTTGCAAATGTCTTACATCGACAAACTTATTTAGTACTATTTTGCAAATAGGGTTACATTGTCGCAACATTGTGTTCCCTAATTGCTTGATTTTTTAAATGCAACAATTGATAAAGACACCTGATAATTGCTCTGTGGAGTCTTATTTTGTGTTTTGTGTTTAGTCTTTAGATCTGAATTTGAATGTACTTGTGAACTAACTTAATTTCCTACTTCTAAATTCATTCCTAAATTCACTACTTACATGAATCCTGTAGTTGGGCATTTTGGGACTTCGATTGTGGGCATTGTTTTGTGTCCAGACCAGCAGCAGGTGGTGTGCATTTGCTGGAAAGGCATCGAAGACCTCCGATATGCTGCATCTCCTGATGTGTGTCTCCCTCAAGTGGCTGTCAGCAAATGCCTGCTAGACACCCCATTCCAAGCTGATTGTGACATCATGGAACATGCATCATAGAACAGGCATGCTAAAACATGGGTCTTCAACCTGCGACCCTCCAGCTGCTGTGGAACTACACATCCCAGCATGCCCTGCCTCAGTTTTAGCATACCTTAATAGCAAAACTGTGGCAGGGCATGCTGGGATGTGTAGTTTCACAGCAGCTGGAGGGCCACAGGATGAAGACCCATGTGCTAGAGCCAAGCCGCAGGTACATTGAATGCTAGCAAGCTGAATATTTAAATCCTTTTTGTTCCGCAGCATTCCAATGCGGAAGATTCCATGGAACCAGAGATCCTTCCATTGAGAAGGACATGCTGCCTGGATGACTACACTGTGCAAATTAAATCACGGAGCCAGTTGGCTTGTGGGTGGCTCTGGTGACTGGGTGGTTGGGTGGGTGGTGTGTCGGAAGTGGAGCGCATGCAAATGATTGTGTATCATCCAGCTAGTGAGAGAGAAAACTCATGCAGGAGTGTTCCTGCTTGTCAGTGGGTTATGCACCTTGCCAGACGTTAAATCTACATAGAGCAGCTGGAGGGGACAAGAGCAGGTTTGCAAAATATAGATAGAAGAGCATATATGCTGGCGCATTCTCCATGATTGTGTCAGCTTATGTTTTGGTGCACTGCACTTTCCTCCACTAAGTTTTAGCCATTTTTGTTAAGCTCAAGTGTAGTTGCTTCTCGGCCTTTTGGCTGTGATCTTGTATCGTGGTTGAAGGGTCTGCTGGAGGGAGGGATTGTTTTCTTCATTGGCGAAAGACCAAAGATATTCCAGGATGGAAGGCATGGGAACACTATCTGTTTTTCAGTTGTGGAAGAGCACAGAGGTCGGATTGGACTACATTCTATAGTAAAGGATATCTTTCTATTTATTGACCCTCCCCTTATATGTGTCTGTGTTACAATAAAGCTTCGGTTTTGTGAATCCCTCACCCTCTTACACTCCACACCCATAGCCTTATTAACTGTTGTATTATTGTATACTTTAAATGTATAGTGCAGTTCATGATTTATAGTGTAGACTGGCCTGTGCTGTAGTTCTTGAACTGTACTATACCGTCAGCATTTGTATTGTGTTTTGGCTGTGCTGCAACACTGTATTTATGTGTGCAATGTTTATGTATGTTTTTTTTTTATGTCAATAAAGACTGCTTTTCAAGCCAATATCTGAAAACAATCAATGTTTATCTTTGATGGCAATAAAAGTGGTATGATATTTGATGCTTTTGAAATCCAATATCTGATATGTCCCCTATCTGGGAACCATATATTAAATGGCTTTTCAGAAAAGGGAGATGGGAGAAGAGCTTTCATTACTTGTAGGACCGATGCACATAAAGAAGCAAAAAAACATACATAAACATTACACACATAAGTACCGCGTTGCGGCACAGCCAAAACACAATAGAAATGCTGATGGTATAGTACAGTTCAAGAACTACAGCACAGGCCAGCCTACACTATAAATCATGAACTGCACTATACATTTAAACTGTACAATAATACAACAGTTAATAAGGCTATGGGTGTGGAGTGTAAGAGGGTGAGGGAATCACAAGCCCGAAGCTTTATTGAAAGACTGACACATATAAGGGGAGGTTTAATAAATAGAAAGACATCCTTTACTATAGAATGTAGTCCAATCCGACCTCTGTGCTCTTCCACAACTGAAAAACAGATAGTGTTCCCAAGCCTTCCATCCTGGAATATCTTTGGTCTTTCGCCAATGAAGAAAGCAATCCCTCCCTCCAGCAGACCCTTCAACCACAATACAAGATCACAGCCAAAAGGCCGAGAAGCAACTACACTTGAGCTTAACAAAAATGGCTAAAACTTAGTGGAGGAAAGTGCAGTGCACCAAAACATAAGCTGACACAATCATGGAGAATGCGCCAGCATATATGCTCTTCTATCTATATTTTGCAAACATGCTCTTGTCCCCTCCAGCTGCTCTATGTAGATTTAACGTCTGGCAAGGTGCATAACCCACTGACAAGCAGGCACACTCCTGCATGAGTTTTCACTCTCACTAGCTGGATGATACACAATCATTTGCATGTGCTCCACCTCCGACACACCACCCACCCAACCACCCAGTCACCAGAGCCACCCACAAACCAACTGGCTCCGTGATTTAATTTGCACAGTGTAGTCATCCAGGCAGCATGTCCTTCTCAATGGAAGGATCTCTGGTTCCATGGAATCTTCCGCATTGGAATGCTGCGGAACAAAAAGGATTTAAATATTCAGCTTGCTAGCATTCAATGTACCTGCGGCTTGGCTCTAGCACATGGGTCTTCATCCTGTGGCCCTCCAGCTGCTGTGAAACTACACATCCCAGCACGCCCTGCCACAGTTTTGCTATAAGGTATGCTAAAACTGAGGCAGGGCATGCTGGGATGTGTAGTTCCACAGCAGCTGGAGGGTCGCAGGTTGAAGACCCATGTTTTAGCATGCCTGTTCTATGATGCATGTTCCGTGATGTCACAATCAGCTTGGAATGGGGTGTCTAGCAGGCATTTGCTGACAGCCACTTGAGGGAGACACACATCAGGAGATGCAGCATATCGGAGGTCTTCGATGCCTTTCCAGCAAATGCACACCACCTGCTGCTGGTCTGGACACAAAACAATGCCCACAATCGAAGTCCCAAAATGCCCAACTACAGGATTCATGTAAGTAGTGAATTTAGGAATGAATTTAGAAGTAGGAAATTAAGTTAGTTCACAAGTACATTCAAATTCAGATCTAAAGTCTAGGTAGGCCTCACGTCCTGGCAGCCGCCAGCATTTAAAAATGCCTTGATTAGAGGTACGGAATTAAATGTAGATAAGAAGTAGACACAAAATAAGACTCCGCAGAGCAGTTATCAGGTGTTTTTATCAATTGTTGCATTTAAAAAATCAAGCAATTAGGGAACACAATGTTGCAACAATGTAACCCTATTTGCAAAATAGTACTAAATAAGTTTGTCGATGTAAGACATTTGCAAAGGCGCATCCAAAACACGCTGGAAAATGCAACTGAATCTGTTTTTGGAGGCTAGAATAGGAAATGTGCATCGGTCCTACAAGTACTGAAAGCTCTTCTCCCATCTCCCTTTTCTGAAAAGCCATTTAATATATGGTTCCCAGATAGGGGACATATCAGATATTGCCTTTCAAAAGCAGCAAATATCATACCACTTCTATTGCCATCAAAGATAAACATTGATTGTTTTCAGATATTGGATTGAAAAAGCAGTCTTTATTGACATAAAGAAGCAAAAAAACATACATAAACATTACACACATAAGTACTGTGTTGCAGCACAGCCAAAACACAATACAAATGCTGTCGGTATAGTACAGTTCAAGAACTACAGTACAGGTCAGCCTACACTATAAATCATGAACTGCACTATACATTTAAACAATACAATAGTTAATAAGGCTATGGGTGTGGAGTGTAAGAGGGTGACGGAATCACAAGCCCAAAGCTTTATTGAAAGACAGACACATATAAAGGGAGGATTAATAAATACAAAGATACCCTTTACTATAGAATGTAGTCCAATCCGGTCTTTCAACTCTTCCACAACTGAAAAACGGATAGTGTTCCCAAGCCTTCCATCCTGGAATATCTTCAGTCTCTCGCCAATGAAGAAAACAATCCCTCCAGCAGACTCTTCAACCACAATACAATATCACAGCCAAAAGAGCGAGAAGCAACTACACTTGCGTTTAAACAAAATGGCTAAAACTTAGTGGAGGAAAGTGCAGTGCACCAAAACATAAGCTGACACAATCATGGAGAATGCGCCAGCATATATGCTCTTCTGTGTATATTTTCCAAACCTGCTCTTGTCCCCTCCAGTTGCTCCATGTAGATTTGACGTCTGGCAAGGTGCATAACTCACTGACAAGCAGGCACACTCCTGCATGAGTTTTCTCTCTCACTAGCTGGATGATACACATTCATTTGCATGTGCTCCACCTCCGACACACCGCCCACCCAACCACCCAGTCACCAGAGCCACCCACAAGCCAACTGGCTCCGTGATTTAATTTGCACAGTGCAGTCATCCAGGCAGCATGTCCTTCTCAATGGAATAATCTCTGGTTCCATGGAATCTTCCGCATTGGAATGCTGCGGAACAAAAAGGATTTAAACATTCAGCTTGCTAGCATTCAATGTACCTGCGGTTTGGTTCTAGCACATGGGTCTTCATCCTGTGGCCCTCCAGCTGCTGTGAAACTACACATCCCAGCATGCCCTGCCACAGTTTTGCTATTAAGGTATGCTAAAACTGAGGCAGGGCATGCTGGGATATGTAGTTCCACAGCAGCTGGAGGGTCGCAGGTTGAAGACCCATGTTCTAGCATGCCTGTTCTATGATGCATGTTCCGTGATGTCACAATCAGCTTGGAATGGGGTGTCTAGCATGCATTTGCTGACAGCCACTTGAGGCAGACACACATCAGGAGATGCAGCATATCGGAGGTCTTCGATGCCTTTCCAGCAAATGCACACCACCAGCTGCTGGTCTGGACACAAAACAATGCCCACAATTGAAGGCTCAAAATGCCCAACTACAGGATTAATGTAAGTAGTGAATTTAGGAATGAGTTTAGAAGTAGGAAATTAAGTTAGTTCACAAGTACATTCAAATTCAGATCTAAAGACTAGGTAGGCCTCACGTCCTGGCAGCACCCAGCATTTAAAAATGCCTTGATTATAGGTAGGGAATTAAATGTAGATAAGAAGTAGACACAAAAGAAGACTCCACAGAGCAATTATCAGGTGTCTTTATCAATTTTTGCATTTAAAAAATCAAGCAATTAGGGAACACAATGTTGCGACAATGTAACCCTATTTGCAAAATAGTACTAAATAAGTTTGTCGATGTAAGACATTTGCAAAGGCGCAAACAAAACACGCTGGAAAATGCAACTGAATCTGTTTTTGGAGGTTAGAATAGATGCAGGATCAAGTAGCTCAATGGGTAGGGTGTTTGATTAGAATTTAACAGGTTATAGGTTTGAATCCTGGGTATGATAGTTTGAGGTGTTATTTAATAAAGTATGTTTATATATTAGTCACACATGGCTTACTTGTACAAATGGCATGTCACCAGTTAGTGCTGACTGCTGATATGCCATTTACACAAACATGCCATGTGTGACTGTATATGCATTTAAGGAGGGCACCCCTGCAATACCACAAACCATTGAGTGTCAAGTATACTAGATATATCTTCATATCTCATGTGCTTTCTCTGAGACCAATCTTGTTATGCCCCTTCCCCACAAGGCATGCGCCTTTTGTCCATATTGCAAAAATGGGGGGGAGGGCATATAATTCTCTGTCACAGGGCACCAAAAAGTCTAGTTATGGCTCTGGTATGCATTATGTAATCTGGCAGACCATCTCTCCAACACTGGCTGGTTGGAATAGAAATCCGGTTATCTATGTGAGCAAATGACCATCAACGATTTACTCTCAAACACTAAAAAATGGACAAAAATGGTCCCCTAAACAAATTGGTTAAATTTTGGGTTTAACCAATTTGTGTAATGACCATTTTTGACCACTTTTCTAGTGTTTGGGAGCAAATGGTTAATTGACATTTGCTCCTATACATTACCAGATTTTCATTCCATCCATCCAGACTGGATAGATAGCCTGACAGATAATTGTGTAGTGTACGCCCAGGATAACTGTTAGTCATGCTTTATTTTATGGCGGCACATAAATGGGTGGACAGATCCAGGGCAAGCACTGCCCACTCATGCATAGTTGTCAACTGATGTGAAGTTCCAGGGGGCAATCTCAGTTATAAAGAGAAGTATCTGGAAATTGTCCCTAGTTAAAAAAAAAAAAAATTTTTTATCAACTCCATTTATTTAGTATGATATCCCAGGTGATAGGATGCCGGCAGTCAGAACAACATACTTTATTAAATAACACATCTCAAACTACCATACCCAGGATTCAAACCTATAACCTGTTGAATTCTAACCAAACACCCTACCTATTGAGCTATTTGATCCTGCATAAAAATTGTGAACATTATATGAAGCTATTGGTACTTTGCAAAAAAAAAGAATCAGCATTACAACGCAGCAGATCCATGCAGTTTGCAGCCACACACTACATGTATCTGCTCAGCCACAATGCTGATTATTTCTTCACAAAGTACAAGGTGAGCTCCAAACAGAATTCTCTAGCTTAGAATTATACCTTTCTTTGCCAAACCTAGAAGTCGGGCCCCCCACCCTGGGATCCCCCAGAGGGAGGCCTGCACCGTCATGCGGCAGGCTTGTCCGTTTTGGAAGCAGGCTGATGGGCAGCCCAGGATTGCTTCAGTCTGGGCTTGGCAGGTCTGGAAACATGAGCTTGCTTTGGGTATGCCTGACCTTGGGTACGCTTTACCTGGAGGATGAAAGGGCCAAGAAAAGTACTTTTAGCCTTCTGCGTGGTAGGAGTCATACTAGGTAGGCAAGCTGTTTTAGCAGTAGCCAGATCAGCTACAATCTTATTGAGGTCTTCTCCAAAAGGAGATTCAACTGAGGCAGCACAAGGGAACTCTCATCTGGGGACAACAACTGCAGGGAGAACACATATTTTCAGATGAACATGGTAGGGCAGAAGGCTGCCTAATACTGAAGCACCCCCAAACAACAAATCAAATGCAACTTACTTGACAGAGATGTGCCTGAGCAACGGCCCTCCCCAGCCCTATCCCAAATCATACTTATTTTGCATAGGAGATACCATGGTCATGAAGATTGTTCTCCCAGGGTTAGGTTCATTCATTGCATTCTGGGTATGCTGACCCCTGTGATTTCCCCAAATGTGGGAAACTCGACTGCATTATTTGTGGTAGTGGGGGACTGTGTTTGTGCTTTCCTCTGGTCAGCTCTGGTAAAAGTCAGATTTCTTTGTCTCAGATCTTCCTCTAGCCTTGTTCTTCTTTCGAGAGTTCCCTTGTGCTGCCTCAGTTGGATCTCCTTCACTTGACAGGGGGGTGCCCGAGCAGCGACCCTCCCCAGCTCTAGCCCAACTCCTACTTACCTGCCAGGTGAGATACTATGATCATGAAGTTGCTTCTCCCAGGGCAAGGCTCACCCATTGCACTCTGGGTGTGCTGCCCCTGCGATTTCCCCAAATGTGGGAAACTTGACTGCATAATTTGAGTTTTCCCTGGTCGGCTCTCATGTAATTCAGATCTCTTTGTCTCAGGTCTCTCTCCAGCCTAGTTTGCTGTCTGGTTCCACTTCTTTTTTCTTGAGCCCCTCCCTTCTATACCCTTGTGCACTATCCTGACTTCTCCTCCCGTCTGCTTACTTTGTGCCTCCCAATGCACAATGCAAACTACAGGTAGTGCTGCAGGGCCCACACCCTTTTACTTGCTTTACAGAGCAGCTCTGGAGCTGTTACAGTGCCCAGCTGCTGCAAGAAATCAGCTTGAATGCTTCAGGGGCTGGGGAATGGCCAACATGAGCCCCACACCGAAGGAGGGTGGGGGTGCTTAATGCGAACTAGGGGTCATCCAAGCACCACAAAAGGCCTCCATGCCCTGCACGCTCCTTTTCTCTTTTCATATGCAGACGAGGGTTGAAGCCAACTTTGACCCACTGCTTGGATGACATCACCATATTCAAATCCATCTGCTGCAGGCCATCCCCCAGGAATGCTTGCACTAGTTGTTGCATTTGGTTTGTTGTTTGGGGGTGCTTCAGTATTAGGCAGCCTTCTGCCACCCCATGTTCATCTGAAAATATGTGTTCTCCCTGCAGTTGTTGTCCCCAGATGAGAGTTCCCTTGTGCTGCCTCAGTTGAATCTCCTTTACTTGACAGAGATGTGCCTGAGCAACGGCCCTCCCCAGCCCTATCCCAAATCATACTTATTTTGCATAGGAGATACTATTGTCATGAAGATTGTTCTCCCAGATTTAATTAAGTGATTTTATAAAAAACAGCTAGGAAGCACAATTTAGCAGTGGGTTGCAGAGAAAAAAATAACATTTTAAACCTACCGGTAAATTTTTTTTCTCGTAGTCCGTAGAGGATGATGGGGACTCCGTAAGGACCATGGGGGATAGACGGGCTCCGCAGCAGACATGGGCACTTTAAGAAAGACTTTAGATCTGGGTGTGCACTGGCTCCTCCCTCTATGCCCCTCCTCCATACCTCAGTTAGAGAAACTGTGCCCAGAGGAGACGGACAGTACGAGGAAAGGATTTTTGTTAATCCAAGGTCAAGATTCATACCAGCCACACCAATCACACCGTATAACTTGTGATATACTACCCAGTTAACAGTATGAAAACAACATAGCATCAGTCCAAGACCGATGAAAACTAACATATAACCCTTATGTAAGCAATAACTATATACAAGTCTTGCAGAAGTAGTCCGCACTTGGGACGGGCACCCAGCATCCTCTACGGACTACGAGAAAAAGATTTACCGGTAGGTTTAAAATCTTATTTTCTCTTACGTCCTAAAAGATGCTGGGGACTCCGTAAGGACCATGGGGATTATACCAAAGCTCCCAAACGGGCTCCTGCGGATGACTCTGCAGCACCGATTGAGCAAACAGGAGGTCCTCCTCAGCCAGGGTATCAAACTTATAGAACTTTGCAAAGGTGTTTGAACCCGACCAAGTAGCAGCTCGGCACAGCTGTAGTGCCGAGACCCCCGGGCAGCTGCCCAAGAAGAGCCCACCTTCCTAGTGGAATGGGCCTTGACTGAATTAGGCAACGGCAATCCCGCCATAGAATGCGCCTGCTGAATCGTGTTACAGATCCAGAGAGCAATAGTCTGATTTGAAGCAGGGGTGCCAATCTTGTTGGCTGCATACAGGACAAACAGTGCTTCTGTTTTTCTGACTCTAGCCGTTCTGGCCACGTAAATTTTCAAAGCCCTGACCACATCAAGGGACTCGGAATCCTCCAAGTCACGCGTAGCCACAGGCACCACAATAGGTTGGTTCATATGAAAGGATGAGTCCACTTTTAGCAGGAATTGAGGACGGGTCTGCAATTCCGCTCTATCCATATGGAAAACCAGATAGGGGATTTTATGTGATAAAGCTGCTAATTCCGTCACTCGCCTAGCGGAAGCCAAGGCTAATAACATGACCACCTTCCAAGTGAGATATTTAAACTCCACCATTTTAAGTGGTTCAAACCATAACCTTAACACCACGTTAAGGTCCCAAGGGACCACCGGAGGTACAAAAGGAGGCTGAATATGCAGTACTCCCTTCACAAAAGTTTGTACTTACTTCAGGAAGAGAGGCCAATTCCTTTTGAAAGAAAATGGATAAGGCCAAAATCTGAACCTTAATAGAGCCTAATTTTAGGCCCAAATTCACTCCAGTTTGTAGGAAGTGAAGGAAGTGGCCCAGGTGGAATTCTTACGTATGAGCATTCCTGGCCTCACACAAAGAAACATATTTTCGCCATATACAGTGATAATGTTTAGATGTCACGTCCTTCCTAGCCTTTATTAGCGTAGGAATGACCTCATCTGGAATACCCTTTTCCGCTAGGATCCGGCGTTCAACCGCCATGCCGTCAAACGCAGCCGCGGTAAGTCTTGGAACAGACAGGGCCCCTGTTGCAACAGGTCCTGTCTTAGAGGAAGTGGCCACGGATCTTCTGTGAGCATTTCCTGCAGATCTGGATACCAGGTCCTTCGCGGCCAATCTGGAACAATGAGAATTGTTCTTACTCCTCTTTTTCTTACTATTATCAACACCTTGGGTATGAGAGGTAGAGGAGGAAATACATAGACCGACCGGAACACCCACGGTGTCACTAGGGCGTCTACAGCTACTGCCCGAGGGTCTCTTGACCTGTTGCAATACCTCTGTAGCTTTTTGTTGAGGCGGGACGCCATCATGTCTATCTGGAACAGTCCCCACCGACTTGCAATCTGTGCGAAGACTTCCTGATGGAGTCCCCACTCTCCTGGATGTAGGTCGTGTCTGCTGAGGAAGTCTGCATCCCAGTTGTCCACTCCCGGAATGAACACTGCTGACAGTGCGCTTTGATAAAGCTAAATATTTATCTTATTTAAAACCCTTTGTGAGGTCTAAGAACACTGTACGCTATTTGCGTATGGAGTACCGTAAGGGTACGCTCGTTGCGTAACAATCGCTTAGCCGTGGTCGAGACGCTCAAGCGTCACGTTCGCTCACGGCCAAGAGATCACAGGCAGGCACGCTATTGGCTGCTGACTAACGTAATGGTTCGCTATAGCGTAACGGACACTGTATCGGGAGCGGGCTGCTCGAGCGATACAGACGCTCACGAGAATACGCTGTTGGTATCGGGCACACTTATAGGTGAGCGACTACCGTAATGCTACGCTATCAGCGTAGCGGACGCTCGAGACCACGAGGAGATCACGAGCGGCGCCGACGCTCACAATGTTAAACCTTTATGTCTAAACCACAAACAATGTAATTTGCTGTAAAACCTTAGTGTAGAGATAGGGTGTAAATGCAACACTGTATAACCTTATTAACTCAAAAGCTGTTCGAGCGTCACCGACGCTCTGAGAATACTTAACACTATAAGAAATACACAAATACCGTGCTTAGGGTCCAACGCCTAATATATATATTATGAATGTTATACTTGCAAAAGAATTAATACAATACAAGTCATACACTACAATATAACATAGACTAACTAACCAGGTAACTACACAGTAAATACAATACAAGTACGTTTAAGAGAAAATGAGAGAAAGAGAAGAGAGAGAGAGAAAGATATGGCCCATAATAACAAGAAAAGACAATATGATTACGGAGAAAACTTACGCACAAAGGAAACGATCGCATGCGCCTCTGGACATCCAGCTCCCGATTTTCAGCAATGATAACCGATGAAGAGTGAGTGCTGGATGTGATCGGCCTGTCTATTTATGCCCCACACACAATACAATTCAATGGTCCCTACAATCTCATTGTTCATTGGACACAGGAATTCGTCTTCGCATTATAACAAAAGGTCATAGGTTGATTCATACAGGTGGGCTGTGACTATTTCCAACAGCTCAGGTGGGAGGGAAACTGGGTTTCCCGCCGCATGGATAAGTAAGTGCAAATACAGTAAATGTTCATAAACTTCTTATGTCCATAACTATTCGCACGAGCGATTGATCCGCTTCAAACCAACACCGGAATATTGCTAATTAAATACTCTTCCGATGGATACTAAACACCACTGTATTACTCCTGTCTGACCCTTCGTATCAAACAATGAGGGATCTCTCTGTCCAGGAACATACTACATTAACTAAACTTTCAGAATCTATCAAAGGGACCATAATCTACAAAATGCATTATATGGTGAAAATATGTAACGAAAGAGTCGCCCGCTAGACGCACACAATCTCTACCGTAAATGTGCATACCGTGCGCCTGCGGGTGCCCGCAACAGCGAGTATGCGCACGCACGGTAGAGTGCACGCATGCGCAGCAGGGACACATATGAGGTGCAAATATGGCAGTGTGCATCGTGATATTTTTCTGACTTTGACAGTCCACCCTTTGGCAGTCAACAATAACTGCCACTTCCTAAAACATTTCAAAAAGAGAAAAATATATGTCAGGGGTTAATACATTTACATGGTTGGGTAGGGGAGGAGAGGAGAAGGTAGGAAAAGGGTATGACCTAGTGAGATAGCAGAAGCATGTGTGTATGAATCCATGTTTGGGGGGTCATGTATCATCGTGCCGTACGTGTTTTAAATCAAGCTTTGAGGTATTGCGAAGTATACATTTGAATTCCTTCTTATCCCGTGGTACGGGTCTGTGGATGGGCTGTCAAACTTTACCGAGCTTTTTTCGGATTTTGGTTGTAACAAAAATGGGGAGCACATTTTAGTTGATGATACATGAATGGGGGAATATGTGATTGCTGATATCTGTGCCTGTATTCCCTATACTATGTGTGTAATTACCTGAAGGTTGTAGAGATGAAGAAAATACATAGTTACGGTAAATGCAGTGGTATTCTATGTCAGGTTAATGAACATTCGTCGATTGAGGTCTTGTTTGGTGTCTGTTGAATGCAGTCTTCTTTGTGCTTTTGCCCATAAGGTGCGAGCAAAAAGCTTTGTCAATGTCCATAGATTTACAAAAGTGTTGGGCTAGAGTAATTTTAAAATTTCTAGGGAAACTGGGGATCTATGGCATAGTTCATCAAAAATCTGTGTATAAGGTTGTCAAAACTTCTTCTTTAATCCATCTGTTGTCTGTATATCGGCTCATCAAATTCCTCGTCCAAGTGGGTCTTTTTACCTCAGAGGAAAACGGAAAAACAGGTGAAAGAAACGGACCGTAGAAATCGCATTACAATTTCCTCACTCCTTAAACTCATCACCCTGGTACTTCGTTTGCACTTCGTTAAAGCCTGACCGCATCTAAATATCAAGCCAATCGTTATGATAACACCTAAGATACATAGGAGAAACTTCCCTACATCCATTATAACTCCTTGAGCCCATTCTCCTAAACCGGAGAACCAATTTCGCGGGTTCAACCATGACACCCAACTAGTCAGCTCATTACTCACAGCAGCAAGGGTGAGATTGTGTCTCCTGCGAAATTCCCACTTCAATTGGAGAATATCGTCCATCTTTTGGTCTATGACCTCGACCGGGTCCTCGGTACTATTCGTTATATATGTGCAGCATTTCACGCCGTACTGCGTTGCCAGTGTGACACAATATCCACCTGTTACTGCTGTGAGATAATTGAGAATCATTCTATGCTGAACTAGTTCTGTTTTATAAGCTTGAAGTTCTCTTCCAGTATACCTAAACGTGTCATCATACATTTCTGTGATATTGTCTAACAAATTTGCGAGCGCAGATATGTATTTATAATTCAACACTCCTCTGGCGGTGCGAGTGAGGTCTAACGCAAGTAGAAACTGAATCCCGGTGGATTCATGGATCATGTCAGAGGCCGGGTGCTCTGTTCTTTCTATCAGGTGCCGTTTAACTACGTGCTCGTAATGGGTGTGAGTATAAGGAGTTTGGGCAACACGGTGTATGTCTTTCATTTTGGCATGTGATACAGTCATTACCTCAGGCAATACTTTTCCAATATAACACAATCCTTCAGAGTTTGGGGCAAGCCACTTATACGCCTTCCTCCCGCATATGAAATATGCATCATCGGGGAGAACATATGGGACGGAGTAGGACATAACCATATTACACATTTTCCATGTGAAATCTCCTAACCCTAATTCTCCCATCTGTCTAGTACACGTATCAGCTTGTACGATATGTGCACAGTATCCTGGTGATACCTCTCCAACTCTCGTAATCCTACTTCCTAGGGTATACCTATACCGGAAAGATTTTCCTCTACTGGCTATGTGGCGTATAAGCTCTGTATCTGTCGGCATTCTATCTGCTCTATATGAAAAGGTCATGGTTTGGTTACTCCATGACACTTCCCAATTTCCCGGCTTTCGGGGATTGGAAATGTTAAAACATATGAGGGATCTATCCACATGATATTGGTGGAGCTTCAAACTAGGAGGACTGGAGATATTAAACCTCCTGTCCACCGGTCTCCCACCACTTAGCTCAAGTACCTCCCCTATCGTTAAAGGAAATGGTACTAGTCCTGATTTGCTATGACCTTGAGGTACTTGAGAGCATACCCAACAATCTGTTTGATTTAACACGCTACCCACTAAGGAGTGATAGTCACTCAAGGGATGCCGGTCCATGTGGATATTAAAACTGGATTGGCATTTCTTAATGCACCCATCCTCGACTACGTTGTCACAGAGCCTACAGATACAGTTTTCTTCAGCTAACAATCCTTCACAATTCCTTCTATTGTCAATGCTATCGGATCGTTTTCTGATACTCGCCTTTGCTTGTTGATTATGTTGTTCTCGGAAAACTACGCCTCCATCTCTGTCATCAGAACCCATTCCAGAACCTCTCTCGACCTCCATGGTACTCTCGCCGGAACAGACTGCTCTGGTCAACATCATGGTCAACAGGAAAATCCGGATCACAGTCTCTTGGGGCAAGTCCATCTTATAGGAGGAAACGAAGAAGAATGAGAAGGGGGGGAAAATAATTTGAGGGAGAGGGGATGGGAAGTTGGAGAAAAACAATAAAAGGGAACAGGGAATCGACAACTGCTTTTGATCTTGTGATTTTCAATGCTCAGGTGCCGCCTCAGTCCTCCTGGAACAGACACTCCAGTGATACAACGTCCTCTACCGTCTGTTCCTTATCACGGGACCTCTCTGGATCAGCAACCTTCTTACAATGGGACGAATGAACCCAAGTCTCTCTCTCGGCAACTTTCAATGCTGTAGTGCTAGTCAATAAGACTTGGTATGGTCCTTCCCATCTGTCAATAAGGCAACCTGAGCGTAGAAAATTTCGTATCATTACATACTCCCCAGGTTCAACGTCATGACAATTACTATCTGGTAAATCAGGAATCACCAACTTCAAATTATTATTTTGATTCCTTAGCTGTTTACTCATATTAACCAGGTACTTTACAGTCACTTCATTGTTACACTTCAAATCATCCTGAGGGTTAATCATAACATGCGGTTGTCGACCAAACAAGATTTCAAAAGGGGACAGATTAAGAGGGGACCTGGGAGTGGTTCTGATGCTGTACAGTACAATGGGTAAAGCTTCTGGCCATGTCAATCCTGTTTCTGCCATAACTTTGCTCAAATTATTTTTAATAGTGCTATTCACTCTTTCCACCTTCGCACTCGCCTGTGGACGGTATGGAGTGTGCAGCTTGCTATCAATTCCCATCAACTTACACATTCCTTGAAAGACATCACCTGTAAAATGGGTACCCCTATCACTTTCGATAATTCTAGGGATACCATATCTACATACAAATTCCTGCACAATTTTCTTAGCAGTAAACATAGCGGTATTTGTGGCCGCCGGGAATGCTTCAACCCAATTTGAGAACACATCTATACAAACAAGTACATATTTCAAATTTCGACAAGGGGGTAATTGAATGAAGTCAATCTGTATTGCCTGGAAAGGACCGCCTGCAGGTGGGATATGAGATGGTTCTGTTGGTATTGCCTTTCCGATATTCTTTCTCAAACAGGTAAGGCATGACATTGCTCTCTTACTTGCATGAGATGAAAATCCTGGGGCGCACCAATATGCTCTTACCAACTTGCACATTCCTTCCTTGCCCAGATGAGTCAGCCCGTGAGCTGCCTCAGCTAAACATGGAAGATATGCTCTGGGGGCCACCGGTTTACCTTGTCCATCCGTCCAGAGTCCTGAGGACTCCTGGCCATATCCCTTCGCCTTCCAGACTGCCTTTTCCTGTGTGGAACACAAATTTTGCATTTCACACAACTTCTGTGTGTTGATGGTATTAAATACCATCAGTTGTGTGGTGTCTGTCTGTCTGGGGGTACCAGCTGCTAACTTAGCTGCTTCGTCTGCTCGGCTGTTACCAAGTGATACTGGGTCCTGGCTATATGTGTGTGCTTTACACTTGATAACAGCCACTCTGTCGGGTTCCTGTATCGCTGTTAGAAGCCTTTTGATGTGAGCTGCATGCGCTACCGGTGTACCAGCTGCCGTCATGAAATTTCTGAGGCGCCATAGGGCTCCGAAATCATGGACTACCCCGAATGCGTATCTAGAGTCGGTGTAGATATTGGCTGATTTGCCCTTAGCCAATTCACATGCTCTGGTTAGGGCGACCAGTTCAGCAACCTGGGCTGAGTGAGGTGGGCCTAGCGGTTCCGCTTCTATGGTGCCTTGGTCATCTACGACTGCGTATCCAGTACACAAGTCTCCCGAGTCTGACTGTCTGTGACAACTACCGTCCGTGTAGAAAGTTAGATCTACATTTTCCAGCGGGTTGTCACTGATGTCAGGCCTTGCGGTAAAATTTTGGGTCAAATATTCCATACAATCATGTGTGTCCTCCTGTGTGTTAAATTCTCCTTCCCCACCACTCTCATCCTCCACCCTTTGTGCCTGTCCAGGCACACCTGGGAGATATGTTGCAGGATTTAATGCACTGCATCTCCTTATGGTGATGTTTACGGGGGCCATTAGTGCCAATTCCCATCTTGTAAACCGCGCTGATGAGACGTGCCTGGTTTGGGCAGAATTTAGCAAGGCTGACACTGCATGTGGTGTATGAATTGTGAGGTTGTGACCTAGCACTACATCTTCGCTTTTCGTTACTAGCAATGCTATCGCAGCGACGCTTCGCAAGCATGTGGGGAGGGATCGCGCTACCGTGTCTAGCTGAGCGCTGTAGTATGCTACTGGCCTGCTGGCATCACCGTGCTTTTGGGTTAAGACGCCTGCCGCGCAACCAGCACTTTCTGTTCCGTACAGCTCAAAGGGTTTCCCATAGTCTGGCATACCTAATGCTGGTGCCTGCGTTAGGCACTGTTTAAGTCTCTCAAATGCCATCTCGGACTCGTCTGTATGCGAAATCCGATCAGGTTTGTTTGAGGAGACCATCTCCTGCAGAGGTAACGCTAGAATGGAAAACCCTGGGATCCAGTTACGGCAATACCCACACATTCCTAAAAATGTTCTGATCTGTTGCTGGGTTTTTGGCAGAGTCATGTCTCTAATTGCTTGAATTCTATCAGTGGTCAGGTGTCTCAGTCCTTGTGTTAGACAGTGTCCCAAATATTTTACCTTAGTTTGGCATAATTGCAACTTGTCTTTGGAAACCTTGTGTCCTGTGTCTGAAAGATGAAACAGGAGCTGTTTCGTATCCTTCAGGGATGCTTCCAATGAATCAGAACACAGTAGTAGATCATCCACGTACTGTATTAATACTGATCCACTCTCTGGTTGGAAAGACTGTAAACAATCATGCAAAGCCTGGGAAAATATACTTGGACTGTCTATGAAACCTTGTGGTAATCGAGTCCATGTGTATTGGACTCCTCTGTATGTGAATGCAAACAAATATTGGCTGTCAGGGTGCAGAGGTAACGAAAAGAAAGCGGAGCAGAGGTCAATAACAGTGAAAAATTTCGCAGTGGGAGGGATTTGCATAAGGATGACAGCTGGATTTGGCACTACGGGGAACTGACTCTCAACTATTTTGTTGATCCCCCTTAGATCCTGCACTAGCCGGTAACCCCTCCCCCCACTCTTTTTCACAGGGAAGATGGGACTATTGGCAGTGCTGGACGTTCTTACCAGAATACCCTGTTGTAGCAAGCGCTCTATTACGGGATACACTCCTAACTCCACCTCTGGCTTCAGAGGGTACTGTGGGATTTTTGGAGCTATCCTACCATCTTTTACTTGTACAACTACTGGAGCTACGTTTGCCATTAATCCAGTGTCCTGTCCATCTTTAGTCCAAAGTGACTCTGGTATCTGGGATGTCATTTCTTCTACTTTGGATGGAGTCCTATTTGTCATAATGGTATGTGACATTAATTTTGATGGGGAGTCTAACATGTCTCGCACTTCCTGAGCGTGATTCTCAGGTATGTCCAAGAATACACCTTCAGGAGTACAATAAATGACGCACCCCATTTTACACAATAAGTCTCTTCCCAGGAGATTAGTCGGTGCCGATGCAGCCAGCAAAAAGGAATGCTTGGTATGTAAAGGCCCTACTGTAATCTCGGCTGGTTTGCTAACAGGGTAGTGCTGGACTACTCCCGTTACCCCTATGGCTGGAATTGTCTTACCAGTGGTTCTCATGCCCACTGTCGAATTTATCACTGATTTGGCCGCCCCTGTGTCTACAAGAAAGTTTAATGATTTACCAGCTACATTGATTGCAATTTCAGGTTCACTCCCAAGGCTTGCAATCAATTTTACTGGCTGCAGATTACAGGTATGGCTACACCCCTATTGGGTATGGTGACCTCCCTGAATCCCGCTGGCAGCAACTACTTGTGAAGGGGTTAAATGGGAACTGCCAGGAGTTTGCCAGTCTCTGTTCGGGGGGTATCTTTTTGTTTCTCCTGCATGTGGCTCATAACTCCGTCTCTGCGGACCTTGCTCCCAATGTCGTGTGTCGTGTCGTTGTCTAGGGGGTTGGTAAGATCTTTGCGAATTTTTCGCTCTACAGTCTCGTGCTATGTGTCCCTGTTTATGACAAAAATAACATGTTACCACATTTGACTTACCCACAGGGTTTGGTGATATAAACACAGGCTGTTTTGTGGTCAGGGCCTGTATACTTACTGACATTAACTTATCACCTTGCGACTCCCTGTGTCTGGTGATATTCCGGTCGTGATCAATAGCAGCCTCTCTCAAAGTAGCCACTGACAGACCTCGCCAACATGGTTGCGTGGTCTGTACCCTTGTCTTTAATGCTTCTTTTAAACCATCCATTAGCACAGATACTGCTACTTCTTGATGGTTTGCATTGGTCCTAATGTCCTCTATGCCAGTGTACTTTGCCATTTCTAATAATGCCCGGTGAAAATAATCAGCAGCTGTTTCTGTCTCTTTTTGTTTAATGGAAAAAATTCTATTCCATTTGGCTACAGCTGGGAAATACTCCTTTAACTGTAAATTTATTCTTTTTACGTTATCTTTGTTGTACACATCTGTAAGAGGTACATCCAGATCCAATCCACAGTCAGCTAAAAATTGAGCTGAGTCGACATTGGAGGGTAAACATGCCCTCAGCAATATCTGCCAGTCTTTGTTATTGGGCTCTAAAGTGTTTCCTAGGTCTCTGATGTATTTTTGGCTAGCAACTAAGTATTTTCTGGGGTCAGGGAATTCAGACACTATGGTCCTTAATTCCATTCTGGAAAATGGGATATACATGGCAATGTTCCTGATAGGAGTGACTCCTGATGTGTCAGTTTTCCCATTTGGAACAGCTATTACCCTAACAGGATTAAGTCTACTAACATCATTCTGTGTAGATTCTACAGCCTGTGGTGAAATGGTTTCAGCATAGTGTAAGGTGCCGTACTTACCCGTTGATACGACCTCACCTGTCCCTCCGCTAGGGGGCTTTGTTACTAATCTTATGGGTTGGGCCGTGCCTACTGTCGTTTCTGATATAGTGGCTGCTAGAGAGAGCGCCGATATTGTTGCCGATTCGTCCTCTTGATCACACTCCTGGGGAAAGTTCAAAACAGGGTACAACTTGCACGGGTTAATGCTTGCATTGGTTAACTTATTAACATTATCCTTAACATTTATACAGTTGCTAAGTGCCTGTTTGTTACCCCCTGATGCGTCATTCTCCGCAACCAATTTCTCTCCTGATATGTATGGTGGCGGCGGGGCCGTGGCTATCAGTTTCCTGATAGGGCCAGATCCCGCCGCCAGAGCCAATCCTCTCTGTATTTCACCCTCCTGTTGCCATAGCTGCAAATAATCATAATGTTGGATTCGTCTCTTTGTTGATTTAATGAGACATATCCTCCTCCTTAAATTCATTAACACTTCTGGGCTGAAGCTACCTACTCTTGGGAATTTCTCCCCGTCATGTACTGTCATTCTCTCCCATTCATCACATAAAATTTCTGTATGTAAACCATATTTTTCACACATTACATACCTTGCCGACCCGACTGGTCGGTTTACTGAATCAACCCGAACCGAGGTTGATCGCCCCCTTCCTGAACAACTGGCCCCCATAATTTGCAGGTGTTGCTTGCTCTACCTCTGACCTTTATCTCAGGGTCTTCAGCGAACCCTTACAAAAAACCAAAATATTAAAAGATAGGTTGACGGTGAAGTTTACCGAGCACCTCACTCACTCGCCCACGCCGACCAATACGCCCACACACTGATATAGCGCTGGCGTACTCGACCCAGGGCCCCTATGAACCTCTATTTACTGGAACATGCGAGAGATATCCGAAGAACACTTACTCTTTCCAGTAACTATTGGTTGTTGGACAATTCCTGAGTGACCAGCGAACTTCCCTTCAGAAAATAAAAAATTACACAAATAACGTCAGAATGTACAAATAGTTTTATGACCGGGTTTGTACACAAATGGTACTGGTCAGACTAACTTAATGCACACAATTACGTGCGGTACAATCGTTCAGCACATAAGCAACTAATCTTATGTACGGAGCGACCAGTGGAATCGACATTCAGCAGCTGCGAATTCCTTCAGCCTGAGCTTTTTATGGCCTATATGGGTGTCGCACCAACCCTTCTTGGTGTTGTGCCTTGTCTCTATAGCGGACTTCCTTGTCTGCTGTACTTGGACCTCCTGGTCTGTTATGCGACCTCCTGGTCTGACCTCCTGGTCTGTTACAGTATGACCTCCTGGTCTGCTACACTCTAATGCTCAAATTTTATGTTTAACCAGAGATGCCTCCCTAGCCACCACGTATGTCACTTACACGTATATACTTCACGAGAACTCGATGATTTCTGTGGTTCAATCCCCAAAATTGTAAAAACAAACACTCACTCACCACATACACACTTTTGTTTCTATTTCTATTTCTGCGCAGAAATTTTTCTTTAGACCAGATGTGTTGTAAATTTGGAGAAGGATCTGTTAATTTAAATTTCGGATTTAAAATAGATTTGCGCTATTTATCGCCTGTTGCGCTATTTATCGCTTGTTGCGCTATTTATCGCCTGTTGCGATATTTATCGCTTATTGCGCTATTTATCGCTTATTGTGCTATTTAAAAATCAACACTATCGTGTGATTTGAGTTACGTGGGCGTACCCAGACGCTCCGTTGCATAATTTACGCTGCGTGCGTCGGCCTTTGCGTACGCGAGTCTCAGCCTTTTGTTAGAGACACGTGTATACAAAACCAATGTCCACCGTAACACAACTAACACGTTTTATCAATGTAGATGATCCTCAGTCGTCTACCGTGCAACACACCAATCTCTCCTTTCACCTTTAGGTAGAGCTGCGTGTGTGCTTTACACTTTATCCCTTAACGCATTACTTTTACACTTTAACTATGAAATAGCGACAAATCTCTCTTAGCACGTTTTATCAATTATAAAATGGCAAACAGGAGAGTGATATATGAAAATACACGAATGAAAAAGAAATGCAGATATGCGTGTGTGCGTACGCAAGATAGAAATAAACAGTTTTAAAAGACACTAGTGTGTTGTTCTTACCTCCGGTTCCCGGATTCCTTCAGCACCCTTTACTAAGCGAAACAGACGCTTATCCCGTCAGCACTGCGAAGAATATGATCTCCCGCCCTTTGCTGATGGATAATGTCTGCTGAAATTACCTAGCAGAGATATGTGAAGGACAGGACGAGCCGCCAATTGATAAAGCTAAATATTTATCTTATTTAAAACCCTTTGTGAGGTCTAAGAACACTGTACGCTATTTGCGTATGGAGTACCGTAAGGGTACGCTCGTTGCGTAACAATCGCTTAGCCGTGGTCGAGACGCTCAAGCGTCACGTTCGCTCACGGCCAAGAGATCACAGGCAGGCACGCTATTGGCTGCTGACTAACGTAATGGTTCGCTATAGCGTAACGGACGCTGTATCGGGAGCGGGCTGCTCAAGCGATACAGACGCTCACGAGAATACGCTGTTGGTATCGGGCACACTTATAGGTGAGCGACTACCGTAATGCTACGCTATCAGCGTAGCAGACGCTCGAGACCACGAGGAGATCACGAGCGGCGCCGACGCTCACAATGTTAAACCTTTATGTCTAAACCACAAACAATGTAATTTGCTGTAAAACCTTAGTGTAGAGATAGGGTGTAAATGCAACACTGTATAACCTTATTAACTCAAAAGCTGTTCGAGCGTCACCGACGCTCTGAGAATACTTAACACTATAAGAAATACACAAATACCGTGCTTAGGGTCCAACGCCTAATATATATATTATGAATGTTATACTTGCAAAAGAATTAATACAATACAAGTCATACACTACAATATAACGTAGACTAACTAACCAGGTAACTACACAGTAAATACAATACAAGTACGTTTAAGAGAAAATGAGAGAAAGAGAAGAGAGAGAGAGAAAGATATGGCCCATAATAACAAGAAAAGACAATATGATTACGGAGAAAACTTACGCACAAAGGAAACGATCGCATGCGCCTCTGGACATCCAGCTCCCGATTTTCAGCAATGATAACCGATGAAGAGTGAGTGCTGGATGTGATCGGCCTGTCTATTTATGCCCCACACACAATACAATTCAATGGTCCCTACAATCTCATTGTTCATTGGACACAGGAATTCGTCTTCGCATTATAACAAAAGGTCATAGGTTGATTCATACAGGTGGGCTGTGACTATTTCCAACAGCTCAGGTGGGAGGGAAACTGGGTTTCCCGCCGCATGGATAAGTAAGTGCAAATACAGTAAATGTTCATAAACTTCTTATGTCCATAACTATTCGCACGAGCGATTGATCCGCTTCAAACCAACACCGGAATATTGCTAATTAAATACTCTTCCGATGGATACTAAACACCACTGTATTACTCCTGTCTGACCCTTCGTATCAAACAATGAGGGATCTCTCTGTCCAGGAACATACTACATTAACTAAACTTTCAGAATCTATCAAAGGGACCATAATCTACAAAATGCATTATATGGTGAAAATATGTAACGAAAGAGTCGCCCGCTAGACGCACACAATCTCTACCGTAAATGCGCATACCGTGCGCCTGCGGGTGCCCGCAACAGCGAGTATGCGCACGCACGGGAGAGCGCACGCATGCGCAGCAGGGACACATATGAGGTGCAAATATGGCAGTGTGCATCGTGATATTTTTCTGACTTTGACAGCTTACATGATTCTCCGCCCAGCGAAGAATTCTGGTGGCTTCCGCCATCGCCACTCTGCTCCTTGTGCCGCCTTGGCGGTTTACATGAACTAGTGCGGTGACGTTGTCTGACTGGATCAGAACTGGTTGGTCGCGAAGTAAGGTCTCCGCTTGACATAGGGCGTTGTATATGGCCCTTAGCTCCAGGATGTTGATGTGAAGACAAGTCTCCTGACTTGACCAAAGACCTTGGAAATTTCTTCCCTGTGTGGCTGCTCCCCAACCTCGGAGGCTCGCGTTCGTGGTCACCAGGATCCAGTCCTGAATGCCGAACCTGCGGCCCTCTAGAAGGTGAGCACTCTGCAGCCACCACAGGAGAGATACCCTGGCCCTGGGGGACAGGGTGATCAACTGATGAATCTGTAGATGTGACCCGGACCACTTGTCCAGTAGGTCCCATTGCAAGATCCTCGCATGGAACCTGCCGAAGGGAATGGCCTCGTATGATGCCACCATCATTCCCAGGACTCGAGTGCAGTGATGCACTGACACCTGTTTTGGTTTCAATAGGTTCCTGACCAGAGTCATGAGTTCCTGGGCCTTTTCTATCGGAAGATAAACCCTTTTCTGGTCCGTATCCAGAATAATGCCCAAGCAAAGTCAGACGAGTCGTAGGAACCAACTGCGACTTCGGGATATTGAGAATCCAGCCGTGTTGCTGTAACACCTTCAGTGAAAGTTATACGCTGTTCAGCAACTGCTCTCTTGATCTCGCTTTTATGAGGAGATCGTTCAAGTACGGGATAATTGTGACACCTTGCTTTCGCAGGAGCACCATAATTTCCGTCATTACCTTGGTTAAAATTCTCGGAGAAAATTCTGGAGAGACCAAACGGCAACGTCTGAAATTGGTAATGACAATACTGTACCGCAAATCTTAGGTACGCCTGATGAGGTGGATAAATGAGTACATGAAGGTATGCATCCTTTATGTCCAGAGATATCATAAAATCCCCCCCTTCTAGGCTGGCGATGACCGCTCTTAGCGATTCCATCTTGAACTTGAACCTTTTCAAGTATAGGTTCAGGGATTTTAAATTTAATATGGGTCTGACCAAACCGTCCGGTTTTGGGACTACAAACAGGGTCGAATAATTTCCATTTCCTTGTTGAAGCAGGGGAACCTTGACCACCACCTGTTGAAGATACAATTTGTGAATTGCATTTAACACTATCTCCCTTTCCTGGGGAGAAGATGGTAGGGCCGATTTGAAAAACCGGCGAGGAGGCACCTCTTCGAATTTCAGCTTGTAACCCTGAGAAACAATTTCTATTGCCTAGGGATCCACCTGCGAATGAACCCAGATGTGGCTGAAAACTCGAAGACGTGCCCCCAACTGGGCGGACTCCTTTAGCGGAGCCCCAGCGTCATGCGGTGGATTTTGTAGAGGCCGGGGAGGACTTCTGTTCCTGGGAACTAGCTGTGTTGTGCAGCTTCTTCCCTCTGCCCTTACCTCTGGCAAGAAAGGACACACCTCGTACTTTCTTGTTTCTCTGTGATCGAAAGGACTGCATTTGATAATGTGGTGCTTTCTTAGGCTGTGAGGGAATATAAGGCAAAAAATTTGATTTACCAGCTGTAGCTGTGGAGACTAGGTCCGAGAGACCTTCCCCAAACAATTCCTCACCCCTGTAAGGTAAAACCTCCATATACCTTTTTGAGTCGGCATCACCTGTCCATTGCCGGGTCCATAGGACTCGTCTAGCAGAAATTGACATAGCGTTTATTCTAGAACCCAGTAGACTAATGTCACTTTGAGCATCTCTTATATATAGGACAGCATCTTTTATATGCCCTATGGTCAATAACATAGCATCCTTATCTAGGGTCTCAATCTCTGCTGATAAGGTATCTGTCCATGCTGCCACCGCGCTACAACCCCGGCCGACGCAATTGCCGGTCTGAGTAAGGTACCAGAATGTGTGTAAATGGACTTTAGGGTAACCTCCTGCTTGCGGTCAGCATGGTCCCTGATGGTAGCCGTATCCTGGGATGGCAGCGCTACCTTTTTGGATAAGCGTGTCAATGCTTTATCCACCCTAGGGGAGGATTCCCACCATATCCTGTCCATTGGCGGGAAAGGATACGCCATAAGAATCCTTTTGGGAATCTGCAGCTTTTTGTCTGGAGATTCCCAAGCTTTTTCACATAATTCGTTCAACTCATGTGAGGGGGGAAAGGTTATCTCAGGTTTCTTTCCCTTATAGATGTGTACCCTCGTGTCAGGGACAGGGGACTCTGTGATGTGCAAAACATCTTTTATTGCAATAATCATATATCGAATACATTTAGCCAATTTTGGCTGTAACTTTGCATCATCGTAGTCGACACTGGAGTCAGAATCCGTGTCGGTATCTGTGTCAACTATTTGGGATAGTGGGCGCTTTTGAGACCCCGAAGGTCCCTGCGACATAGGGACAGGCATGGGTTGACTCCCTGACTGTTCCCTAGCTTCAGCTTTGTCTAATCTCTTGTGTAATAAGTTTACATTAGCACTTAAAACATTTCACATATCCATTCAGTCAGGTGTCGGCGTTGTCGATGGAGACACCACATTAATTTGCTCCTGCTCCTCTCTAGGAGAGCCTTCTACCTCAGACATGTCGACACACGTGTACCGACACACCATACACTCAGGGAATCCTCTTATCTGAGGACAGTTCCCCAACAAGGCCCTTTGGAGAGACAGAGAGAGAGAGTATGCCAGCACACACCCCAGCGCTATATGACCCAGGAAAAAAACACAATAATTTTATGTTTACCCAGTAGCGCTGTATTTCCATATATATATGCGCCTAATTATGTGCCCCCCTCTTCTTTAAGACCCTCTTTCTACCGTGGTATAAGCAGGGGAGAGTCCGTGGAGCTTCCCCTCAGCGGTGCTGTGGAGAAAATGGTGCTGGTGAGTGCTGAGGGAGAAGCCCCACCCCCTCAGCGACGGGCTTCTGTCCCGCTCAAATATAGTAAAAAAATGGCGGGGGCTCTTATATATATATATACAGTGCCTAGCTGCATATATATTTATTTTGCCAAAGAGAGGTCTATATTGCTGCCCAGGGCGTCCCCTCTGAGCCCTTCACCCTTACACTGACTGCCGTGTGTGAGGTGTATGGGAGCAATGGAGCACAGCTTTACTGCTGTGCGTTACCTCAGTGAAGATCATGAAGTCTTCCGCCGCCTCTGAAGTCTTCTTTTCTTCTCATACTCACCCGGCTTCTATCTTCCGGCTCTGCGAGGGGGACGGCGGCGCGGCTCTGGGA
Organism: Pseudophryne corroboree; assembly: GCF_028390025.1. Taxonomy (NCBI): domain Eukaryota; kingdom Metazoa; phylum Chordata; class Amphibia; order Anura; family Myobatrachidae; genus Pseudophryne; species Pseudophryne corroboree. The sequence goes on from NW_026970385.1 coordinate 217,321, forward strand.
CGGACGGCGAGGGTGAGACCTGCGTACCGATCCCTCTGGAGCTAATGCTGTACAGTAGCCTAAGAAGCAGAGCCTATCAACTCACAGAAGTAGGTGTGCATCTCTAGGAGTGTGCCTGCTTGTCAGTGAGTTATGCACCTTGCCAGACGTCAAATCTACATGGAGCAACTGGAGGGGACAAGAGCAGGTTTGGAAAATATAGACAGAAGAGCATATATGCTGGCGCATTCTCCATGATTGTGTCAGCTTATGTTTTGGTGCACTGCACTTTCCTCCACTAAGTTTTAGCCATTTTGTTTAAACGCAAGTGTAGTTGCTTCTCGCTCTTTTGGCTGTGATATTGTATTGTGGTTGAAGAGTCTGCTGGAGGGATTGTTTTCTTCATTGGCGAGAGACTGAAGATATTCCAGGATGGAAGGCTTGGGAACACTATCCGTTTTTCAGTTGTGGAAGAGTTGAAAGACCGGATTGGACTACATTCTATAGTAAAGGGTATCTTTGTATTTATTAATCCTCCCTTTATATGTGTCTGTCTTTCAATAAAGCTTTGGGCTTGTGATTCCGTCACCCTCTTACACTCCACACCCATAGCCTTATTAACTATTGTATTGTTTAAATGTATAGTGCAGTTCATGATTTATAGTGTAGGCTGACCTGTGCTGTAGTTCTTGAACTGTACTATACCGACAGCATTTGTATTGTGTTTTGGCTGTGCTGCAACACAGTACTTATGTGTGTAATGTTTATGTATGTTTTTTTGCTTCTTTATGTCAATAAAGACTGCTTTTTCAATCCAATATCTGAAAACAATCAATGTTTATCTTTGATGGCAATAGAAGTGGTATGATATTTGCTGCTTTTGAAAGGCAATATCTGATATGTCCCCTATCTGGGAACCATATATTAAATGGCTTTTCAGAAAAGGGAGATGGGAGAAGAGCTTTCAGTACTTGTAGGACCGATGCACATTTCCTATTCTAGCCTCCAAAAACAGATTCAGTTGCATTTTCCAGCGTGTTTTGGATGCGCCTTTGCAAATGTCTTACATCGACAAACTTATTTAGTACTATTTTGCAAATAGGGTTACATTGTTGCAACCTAATTGCTTGATTTTTTAAATGCAACAATTGATAAAAACACCTGATAACTGCTCTGCGGAGTCTTATTTTGTGTCTACTTCTTATCTACATTTAATTCCGTACCTCTAATCAAGGCATTTTTAAATGCTGGCGGCTGCCAGGACGTGAGGCCTACCTAGACTTTAGATCTGAATTTGAATGTACTTGTGAACTAACTTAATTTCCTACTTCTAAATTCATTCCTAAATTTACTACTTACATGAATCCTGTAGTTGGGCATTTTGGGACTTCGATTGTGGGCATTGTTTTGTGTCCAGACCAGCAGCAGGTGGTGTGCATTTGCTGGAAAGGCATCGAAGACCTCCGATATGCTGCATCTCCTGATGTGTGTCTCCCTCAAGTGGCTGTCAGCAAATGCCTGCTAGACACCCCATTCCAAGCTGATTGTGACATCACGGAACATGCATCATAGAACAGGCATGCTAAAACATGGGTCTTCAACCTGCGACCCTCCAGCTGCTGTGGAACTACACATCCCAGCATGCCCTGCCTCAGTTTTAGCATACCTTATAGCAAAACTGTGGCAGGGCATGCTGGGATGTGTAGTTTCACAGCAGCTGGAGGGCCACAGGATGAAGACCCATGTGCTAGAGCCAAGCCGCAGGTACATTGAATGCTAGCAAGCTGAATATTTAAATCCTTTTTGTTCCGCAGCATTCCAATGCGGAAGATTCCATGGAACCAGAGATCCTTCCATTGAGAAGGACATGCTGCCTGGATGACTACACTGTGCAAATTAAATCACGGAGCCAGTTGGTTTGTGGGTGGCTCTGGTGACTGGGTGGTTGGGTGGGTGGTGTGTCGGAGGTGGAGCACATGCAAATGATTGTGTATCATCCAGCTAGTGAGAGTGAAAACTCATGCAGGAGTGTGCCTGCTTGTCAGTGGGTTATGCACCTTGCCAGACGTTAAATCTACATAGAGCAGCTGGAGGGGACAAGAGCAGGTTTGCAAAATATAGATAGAAGAGCATATATGCTGGCGCATTCTCCATGATTGTGTCAGCTTATGTTTTGGTGCACTGCACTTTCCTCCACTAAGTTTTAGCCATTTTTGTTAAGCTCAAGTGTAGTTGCTTCTCGGCCTTTTGGCTGTGATCTTGTATTGTGGTTGAAGGGTCTGCTGGAGGGAGGGATTGCTTTCTTCATTGGCGAAAGACCAAAGATATTCCAGGATGGAAGGCTTGGGAACACAATCCGTTTTTCAATTGTGGAAGAGTTGAAAGACCGGATTGGACTACATTCTATAGTAAAGGATGTCTTTCTATTTATTAATCCTCCCCTTATATGTGTCAGTCTTTCAATAAAGCTTCGGGCTTGTGATTCCCTCACCCTCTTACACTCCACACCCATAGCCTTATTAACTGTTGTATTATTGTACAGTTTAAATGTATAGTGCAGTTCATGATTTATAGTGTAGGCTGGCCTGTGCTGTAGTTCTTGAACTGTACTATACCGTCAGCATTTCTATTGTGTTTTGGCATTGCCGCAACGCGGTACTTATGTGTGTAATGTTTATGTATGTTTTTTTGCTTCTTTATGTGCATCGGTCCTACAAGTACTGAAAGCTCTTCTCCCATCTCCCTTTTCTGAAAAGCCATTTAATATATGGTTCCCAGATAGGGGACATATCAGATATTGCCTTTCAAAAGCATCAAATATCATACCACTTTTATTGCCATCAAAGATAAACATTGATTGTTTTCAGATATTGGCTTGAAAAAGCAGTTTTTATTGACATTAAAAAAACATACATAAACATTACACACATAAGTACAGTGTTGCAGCACAGCCAAAACACAATACAAATGCTGACGGTATAGTACAGTTCCAGAACTACAGCACAGGCCAGCCTACACTATAAATCATGAACTGCACTATACATTTAAACTATACAATAATACAACAGTTAATAAGGCTATGGGTGTGGAGTGTAAGAGGGTGAGGGATTCACAAAACCGAAGCTTTATTGTAACACAGACACATATAAGGGGAGGGTCAATAAATAGAAAGATATCCTTTACTATAGAATGTAGTCCAATCCGACCTCTGTGCTCTTCCACAACTGAAAAACAGATAGTGTTCCCAAGCCTTCCATCCTGGAATATCTTTGGTCTTTCGCCAATGAAGAAAACAATCCCTCCCTCCAGCAGACCCTTCAACCACGATACAAGATCACAGCCAAAAGGCCGAGAAGCAACTACACTTGAGCTTAACAAAAATGGCTAAAACTTAGTGGAGGAAAGTGCAGTGCACCAAAACATAAGCTGACACAATCATGGAGAATGCGCCAGCATATATGCTCTTCTATCTATATTTTGCAAACCTGCTCTTGTCCCCTCCAGCTGCTCTATGTAGATTTAACGTCTGGCAAGGTGCATAACCCACTGACAAGCAGGCACACTCCTGCATGAGTTTTCTCTCTCACTAGCTGGATGATACACAATCATTTGCATGCGCTCCACTTCCGACACACCACCCACCCAACCACCCAGTCACCAGAGCCACCCACAAGCCAACTGGCTCCGTGATTTAATTTGCACAGTGTAGTCATCCAGGCAGCATGTCCTTCTCAATGGAAGGATCTCTGGTTCCATGGAATCTTCCGCATTGGAATGCTGCGGAACAAAAAGGATTTAAATATTCAGCTTGCTAGCATTCAATGTACCTGCGGCTTGGCTCTAGCACATGGGTCTTCATCCTGTGGCCCTCCAGCTGCTGTGAAACTACACATCCCAGCATGCCCTGCCACAGTTTTGCTATTAAGGTATGCTAAAACTGAGGCAGGGCATGCTGGGATGTGTAGTTCCACAGCAGCTGGAGGGTCGCAGGTTGAAGACCCATGTTTTAGCATGCCTGTTCTATGATGCATGTTCCATGATGTCACAATCAGCTTGGAATGGGGTGTCTAGCAGGCATTTGCTGACAGCCACTTGAGGGAGACACACATCAGGAGATGCAGCATATCGGAGGTCTTCGATGCCTTTCCAGCAAATGCACACCACCTGCTGCTGGTCTGGACACAAAACAATGCCCACAATCGAAGTCCCAAAATGCCCAACTACAGGATTCATGTAAGTAGTGAATTTAGGAATGAATTTAGAAGTAGGAAATTAAGTTAGTTCACAAGTACATTCAAATTCAGATCTAAAGACTAAACACAAAACACAAAATAAGACTCCACAGAGCAATTATCAGGTGTCTTTATCAATTGTTGCATTTAAAAAATCAAGCAATTAGGGAACACAATGTTGCGACAATGTAACCCTATTTGCAAAATAGTACTAAATAAGTTTGTCGATGTAAGACATTTGCAAAGGCGCAAACAAAACACGCTGGAAAATGCAACTGAATCTGTTTTTGGAGGTTAGAATAGATGCAGGATCAAGTAGCTCCATGGTTAGGGTGTTTGATTAGAATTCAACAGGTTATAGGTTTGAATCCAGGGTATGATAGTTTGAGGTGTTATTTAATAAAGTATGTTTATATATTAGTCACACATGGCTTACTTGTACAAATGGCATGTCACCAGTTAGTGCTGACTGCTGATATGCCTTTTGCACTAAAACAAATTAAAATGGTAAAAGTTATTGTACTTTAAGTAAAAATAAAAGCTAAAATATCAATCCCAGTTTTGGATTACTTTAATGAACAAAAAAAAAATGCATATAGCAAAGGATAGTTTCAATCTGCCTACCTCTGGGTTATGGGCCCAGCATGCTTCCATTGCAGTACTCTGCTGCACATGTAAGTGCAAGAGATCCTGAAGCACTCACTCATCATGCGAAAGTACCAATGTGTTTCTTCATTGGTTGCTGGAAGAAACATCTTACAAAAACTCTCCAGATTATTGACTTTTTAAAGTTTTTCTAGGAAACGTTCTAGATGAATGCTTATTAATCTTTGTCAGTATGTACTTTTTGCAAAGTGTCTCTGTGGCGCAATCGGTTAGTGTGTTCAGCTATTAATCAAAAGGTTGGTGGTTCAATCCCACCCAGGGACGTAATTGACCTTGTAATCAGATTTTGGTGATATTTAAGTAGACAAGTCAAAATTGCAAACCCCCTCTTATGGTGTAGGGTACCTGGCCTTCTCTGATGTAATCAGAGTTAGATTTGATTAAGTGATTTTATAAAAAAAACAGCTAGGAAGCACAATTTAGCAGTGGGTTGCAGAGAAAAAGAAAAATGCTGGCAGAAAAATCCAATTGAGTGATTAAACAGCTCTTCATTTTCTGGGTTTATTTTTATGATAACAAATTTGTTCTCTGAAAAGTGTCCACAAAGCCAAGTATCTGATTAACATCTTTGTAGGGATGTTTTTTCACCTATTACTAAATTAAACTTGCTTCATTGGAAAGGCAGCAAGATGCATCCTCATTTCAATATCTACGGAAATAATACAGGTTGACACCAGGAAACATTAACGCCACTGCATCTTTGTTGTTTTCTCATGTGGAAGTCTGTTTAATGTGAAAACAAGGTGATATCTAATTAGCACACAGGTAAGGAATTAAGAAAATCTTTATTTAAGGGTGAAGATGTTTCTCACAAAATCGTTGCCCCAATGCATCATTGAAATTCAAGCTGGAAAGATGATTTTAATATATCACTTGTACATTTTGTATTGCTCTTCTGGTGACAATGTAGTTTGTTTTTGTCAATTACCATTTTAATAATCGGGTAAAGAAAATTAATTGGATTTTTGAAAGAAAACAATACTGTCAATATACTATTAAAACAAATTAAAATGGTAAAAGTTATTGTACTTTAAGTAAAAATAAAAGAGCAAAAATATCAATCCCAGTTTTGGATTAATTTAATTAACAAAAAAAAATGCATATAGCAGAGGATAATTTCAATCTGCCTACCTCTGGGTTATGGACCCAGCATGCTTCCATTACAGTACTCTGCTGCACATGTAAGTGCAAGAGATCCTGAAGCACTCACTCATCATGGGAAAGTACCAATGTGTTTCTTCATTGGTTGATGGAAGAAACATCTTACAAAAACTCTCCACATTATTGACTTTTTAAAATGTTTCTAGGAATCGTTCTAGATGAATGCTTATTAGCCTTTGTCAGTATGTACTTTTGCAAAGTGTCGCTGTGGCGCAATCAGTTAGTGTGTAAGGCTATTAACCAAAAGGTTGGTGGTTCAATCCCACCCAGGGACTTAATTGACCTTGTTATCAGATTTTGGTGATCTTTAAGTAGACAAGTCAAAATTTCAAACCCCCTGTTATGGTGTAGGGTACCTGGCCTTCTCTGATGTAATCAGAGTTAGATTTGATTCAGTGATTTTATAAAAACAGCTAGGAAGCACAATTTAGCAGTGGGTTGCAGAGAAAAAGAAATATGCTGGCAGAAAAATCCAATTGAGTGATTAAACAGCTCTTCATTTTCTGGCTTTATTTTTATGCTAACTAATTTGTTCTCTGAAAAGTGTCCACAAAGCCAAGTATCTGATTAACATATTTGTAGGGATGGTTTTTCACCTATTACTAAATTAAACTTGCTTCATTGGAAAGGCAGCAAGATGCATCCTCATTTCAATATCTACTGAAATAATACAGGTTGACACCAGGAAACATTAACGCCACTGCATCCTTGCTGCTTTCTCATGTGGAAGTCTGTTTAATGTGAAAACAAGGTGATATCTAATTAGCACACAGGTAAGGAATTAAGAAAATCTTTATTTAAGGGTGAAGATGTTTCTCACAAAATCGTTGCCCCAATGCATCATTGAAATTCAAGCTGGAAAGATGATTTTAATATATCACTTGTACATTTTGTATTGCTCTTCTGGTGACAATGTAGTTTGTTTTTGTCAATTACCATTTTAATAATAGGGTAAAGAAAATTAAGTGGATTTTTGAAAGAAAACAATACTGTCAATATACTATTAAAACAAATTAAAATGGTAAAAGTTATTGTACTTTAAGTAAAAATAAAAGCTAAAATATCAATCCCAGTTTTGGATTACTTTAATGAACAAAAAAAAAATGCATATAGCAAAGGATAGTTTCAATCTGCCTACCTCTGGGTTATGGGCCCAGCATGCTTCCATTGCAGTACTCTGCTGCACATGTAAGTGCAAGAGATCCTGAAGCACTCACTCATCATGCGAAAGTACCAATGTGTTTCTTCATTGGTTGCTGGAAGAAACATCTTACAAAAACTCTCCAGATTATTGACTTTTTAAAGTTTTTCTAGGAAACGTTCTAGATGAATGCTTATTAGTCTTTGTCAGTATGTACTTTTTGCAAAGTGTCTCTGTGGCGCAATCGGTTAGTGTGTTCAGCTATTAGTCAAAAGGTTGGTGGTTCAATCCCACCCAGAGACGTAATTGACCTTGTGATCAGATTTTGGTGATATTTAAGTAGACAAGTCAAAATTGCAAACCCCCTCTTATGGTGTAGGGTACCTGGCCTTCTCTGATGTAATCAGAGTTAGATTTGATTAAGTGATTTTATAAAAAATCAGCTAGGAAGCACAATTTAGCAGTGGGTTGCAGAGAAAAAGAAAAATGCTGGCAGAAAAATCCAATTGAGTGATTAAACAGCTCTTCATTTTCTGGCTTTATTTTTATGATAACAAATTTGTTCTCTGAAAAGTGTCCACAAAGCCAAGTATCTGATTAACATCTTTGTAGGGATGGTTTTTCACCTATTACTAAATTAAACTTGCTTCATTGGAAAGGCAGCAAGATGCATCCTCATTTCAATATCTACGGAAATAATACAGGTTGACACCAGGAAACATTAACGCCACTGCATCTTTGCTGTTTTCTCATGTGGAAGTCTGTTTAATGTGAAAACAAGGTGATATCTAATTAGCACACAGGTAAGGAATTAAGAAAATCTTTATTTAAGGGTGAAGATGTTTCTCACAAAATCGTTGCCCCAATGCATCATTGAAATTCAAGCTGGAAAGATGATTTTAATATATCACTTGTACATTTTGTATTGCTCTTCTGGTGACAATGTAGTTTGTTTTTGTCAATTACCATTTTAATAATCGGGTAAAGAAAATTAATTGGATTTTTGAAAGAAAACAATACTGTCAATATACTATTAAAACAAATTAAAATGGTAAAAGTTATTGTACTTTAAGTAAAAATAAAAGAGCAAAAATATCAATCCCAGTTTTGGATTACTTTAATTAACAAAAAAAATGCATATAGCAGAGGATAGTTTCAATCTGCCTACCTCTGGGTTATGGACCCAGCATGCTTCCATTACAGTACTCTGCTGCACATGTAAGTGCAAGAGATCCTGAAGCACTCACTCATCATGGGAAAGTACCAATGTGTTTCTTCATTGGTTGATGGAAGAAACATCTTACAAAAACTCTCCACATTATTGACTTTTTAAAATGTTTCTAGGAATCGTTCTAGATGAATGCTTATTAGCCTTTGTCAGTATATAGTTTTGCAAAGTGTCGCTGTGGCGCAATCAGTTAGTGTGTAAGGCTATTAACCAAAAGGTTGGTGGTTCAATCCCACCCAGGGACTTAATTGACCTTGTTATCAGATTTTGGTGATCTTTAAGTAGACAAGTCAAAATTTCAAACCCCCTGTTATGGTGTAGGGTACCTGGCCTTCTCTGATGTAATCAGAGTTAGATTTGATTCAGTGATTTTATAAAAACAGCTAGGAAGCACAATTTAGCAGTGGGTTGCAGAGAAAAAGAAATATGCTGGCAGAAAAATCCAATTGAGTGATTAAACAGCTCTTCATTTTCTGGCTTTATTTTTATGCTAACTAATTTGTTCTCTGAAAAGTGTCCACAAAGCCAAGTATCTGATTAACATATTTGTAGTGATGGTTTTTCACCTATTACTAAATTAAACTTGCTTCATTGGAAAGGCAGCAAGATGCATCCTCATTTCAATATCTACTGAAATAATACAGGTTGACACCAGGAAACATTAACGCCACTGCATCCTTGCTGCTTTCTCATGTGGAAGTCTGTTTAATGTGAAAACAAGGTGATATCTAATTAGCACACAGGTAAGGAATTAAGAAAATCTTTATTTAAGGGTGAAGATGTTTCTCACAAAATCGTTGCCCCAATGCATCATTGAAATTCAAGCTGGAAAGATGATTTTAATATATCACTTGTACATTTTGTATTGCTCTTCTGGTGACAATGTAGTTTGTTTTTGTCAATTACCATTTTAATAATCGGGTAAAGAAAATTAATTGGATTTTTGAAAGAAAACAATACTGTCAATATACTATTAAAACAAATTAAAATGGTAAAAGTTATTGTACTTTAAGTAAAAATAAAAGCTAAAATATCAATCCCAGTTTTGGATTACTTTAATGAACAAAAAAAAATGCATATAGCAAAGGATAGTTTCAATCTGCCTACCTCTGGGTTATGGGCCCAGCATGCTTCCAGTGCAGTACTCTGCTGCACATGTAAGTGCAAGAGATCCTGAAGCACTCACTCATCATGCGAAAGTACCAATGTGTTTCTTCATTGGTTGCTGGAAGAAACATCTTACAAAAACTCTCCAGATTATTGACTTTTTAAAGTTTTTCTAGGAAACGTTCTAGATGAATGCTTATTAGTCTTTGTCAGTATGTACTTTTTGCAAAGTGTCTCTGTGGCGCAATCGGTTAGTGTGTTCAGCTATTAATCAAAAGGTTGGTGGTTCAATCCCACCCAGGGACGTAATTGACCTTGTGATCAGATTTTGGTGATATTTAAGTAGACAAGTCAAAATTTCGAAAACCCCTGTTATGGTGTAGGGTACCTGGCCTTCTCTGATGTAATCAGAGTTAGATTTGATTCAGTGATTTTATAAAAACAGCTAGGAAGCACAATTTAGCAGTGGGTTGCAGAGAAAAAGAAATATGCTGGCAAAAAAATCCAATTGACTGATTAAACAGCTCTTCATTTTCTTGCTTTATTTTTATGCTAACAAATTTGTTCTCTGAAAAGTGTCCACAAAGCCAAGTATCTGATTAACATCTTTGTAGGGATGGTTTTTCACCTATTACTAAATTAAACTTGCTTCATTGGAAAGGCAGCAAGATGCATCCTCATTTCAATATCTACTGAAATAATACAGGTTGACACCAGGAAACATTAACGCCACTGCATCTTTGCTGTTTTCTCATGTGGAAGTCTGTTTAATGTGAAAACAAGGTGATATCTAATTAGCACACAGGTAAGGAATTAAGAAAATCTTTATTTAAGGGTGAAGATGTTTCTCACAAAATCGTTGCCCCAATGCATCATTGAAATTCAAGCTGGAAAGATGATTTTAATATATCACTTGTACATTTTGTATTGCTCTTCTGGTGACAATGTAGTTTGTTTTTGTCAATTACCATTTTAATAATCGGGTAAAGAAAATTAATTGGATTTTTGAAAGAAAACAATACTGTCAATATACTATTAAAACAAATTAAAATGGTAAAAGTTATTGTACTTTAAGTAAAAATAAAAGAGCAAAAATATCAATCCCAGTTTTGGATTACTTTAATTAACAAAAAAAATGCATATAGCAGAGGATAGTTTCAATCTGCCTACCTCTGGGTTATGGACCCAGCATGCTTCCATTACAGTACTCTGCTGCACATGTAAGTGCAAGAGATCCTGAAGCACTCACTCATCATGGGAAAGTACCAATGTGTTTCTTCATTGGTTGATGGAAGAAACATCTTACAAAAACTCTCCACATTATTGACTTTTTAAAATGTTTCTAGGAATCGTTCTAGATGAATGCTTATTAGCCTTTGTCAGTATATAGTTTTGCAAAGTGTCGCTGTGGCGCAATCAGTTAGTGTGTAAGGCTATTAACCAAAAGGTTGGTGGTTCAATCCCACCCAGGGACTTAATTGACCTTGTTATCAGATTTTGGTGATCTTTAAGTAGACAAGTCAAAATTTCAAACCCCCTGTTATGGTGTAGGGTACCTGGCCTTCTCTGATGTAATCAGAGTTAGATTTGATTCAGTGATTTTATAAAAACAGCTAGGAAGCACAATTTAGCAGTGGGTTGCAGAGAAAAAGAAATATGCTGGCAGAAAAATCCAATTGAGTGATTAAACAGCTCTTCATTTTCTGGCTTTATTTTTATGCTAACTAATTTGTTCTCTGAAAAGTGTCCACAAAGCCAAGTATCTGATTAACATATTTGTAGTGATGGTTTTTCACCTATTACTAAATTAAACTTGCTTCATTGGAAAGGCAGCAAGATGCATCCTCATTTCAATATCTACTGAAATAATACAGGTTGACACCAGGAAACATTAACGCCACTGCATCCTTGCTGCTTTCTCATGTGGAAGTCTGTTTAATGTGAAAACAAGGTGATATCTAATTAGCACACAGGTAAGGAATTAAGAAAATCTTTATTTAAGGGTGAAGATGTTTCTCACAAAATCGTTGCCCCAATGCATCATTGAAATTCAAGCTGGAAAGATGATTTTAATATATCACTTGTACATTTTGTATTGCTCTTCTGGTGACAATGTAGTTTGTTTTTGTCAATTACCATTTTAATAATCGGGTAAAGAAAATTAATTGGATTTTTGAAAGAAAACAATACTGTCAATATACTATTAAAACAAATTAAAATGGTAAAAGTTATTGTACTTTAAGTAAAAATAAAAGCTAAAATATCAATCCCAGTTTTGGATTACTTTAATGAACAAAAAAAATGCATATAGCAAAGGATAGTTTCAATCTGCCTACCTCTGGGTTATGGGCCCAGCATGCTTCCAGTGCAGTACTCTGCTGCACATGTAAGTGCAAGAGATCCTGAAGCACTCACTCATCATGCGAAAGTACCAATGTGTTTCTTCATTGGTTGCTGGAAGAAACATCTTACAAAAACTCTCCAGATTATTGACTTTTTAAAGTTTTTCTAGGAAACGTTCTAGATGAATGCTTATTAGTCTTTGTCAGTATGTACTTTTTGCAAAGTGTCTCTGTGGCGCAATCGGTTAGTGTGTTCAGCTATTAATCAAAAGGTTGGTGGTTCAATCCCACCCAGGGACGTAATTGACCTTGTGATCAGATTTTGGTGATATTTAAGTAGACAAGTCAAAATTTCGAAAACCCCTGTTATGGTGTAGGGTACCTGGCCTTCTCTGATGTAATCAGAGTTAGATTTGATTCAGTGATTTTATAAAAACAGCTAGGAAGCACAATTTAGCAGTGGGTTGCAGAGAAAAAGAAATATGCTGGCAAAAAAATCCAATTGACTGATTAAACAGCTCTTCATTTTCTTGCTTTATTTTTATGCTAACAAATTTGTTCTCTGAAAAGTGTCCACAAAGCCAAGTATCTGATTAACATCTTTGTAGGGATGGTTTTTCACCTATTACTAAATTAAACTTGCTTCATTGGAAAGGCAGCAAGATGCATCCTCATTTCAATATCTACTGAAATAATACAGGTTGACACCAGGAAACATTAACGCCACTGCATCCTTGCTGCTTTCTCATGTGGAAGTCTGTTTAATGTGAAAACAAGGTGATATCTAATTAGCACACAGGTAAGGAATTAAGAAAATCTTTATTTAAGGGTGAAGATGTTTCTCACAAAATCGTTGCCCCAATGCATCATTGAAATTCAAGCTGGAAAGATGATTTTAATATATCACTTGTACATTTTGTATTGCTCTTCTGGTGACAATGTAGTTTGCTTTTGTCAATTACCATTTTAATAATCGGGTAAAGAAAATTAATTGGATTTTTGAAAGAAAACAATACTGTCAATATACTATTAAAACAAATTAAAATGGTAAAAGTTATTGTACTTTAAGTAAAAATAAAAGAGCAAAAATATCAATCCCAGTTTTGGATTACTTTAATTAACAAAAAAAAAATGCATATAGCAGAGGATAGTTTCAATCTGCCTACCTCTGGGTTATGGACCCAGCATGCTTCCATTACAGTACTCTGCTGCACATGTAAGTGCAAGAGATCCTGAAGCACTCACTCATCATGGGAAAGTACCAATGTGTTTCTTCATTGGTTGATGGAAGAAACATCATACAAAAACTCTCCACATTATTGACTTTTTAAAATGTTTCTAGGAATCGTTCTAGATGAATGCTTATTAGCCTTTGTCAGTATGTACTTTTGCAAAGTGTCGCGGTGGCGCAATCAGTTAGTGTGTAAGGCTATTAACCAAAAGGTTGGTGGTTCAATCCCACCCAGGGACTTAATTGACCTTGTTATCAGATTTTGGTGATCTTTAAGTAGACAAGTCAAAATTTCAAACCCCCTGTTATGGTGTAGGATACCTGGCCTTCTCTGATGTAATCAGAGTTAGATTTGATTCAGTGATTTTATAAAAACAGCTAGGAAGCACAATTTAGCAGTGGGTTGCAGAGAAAAAGGAAAAATGCTGGCAGAAAAATCCAATTGAGTGATTAAACAGCTCTTCATTTTCTGGCTTTATTTTTATGCTAACTAATTTGTTCTCTGAAAAGTGTCCACAAAGCCAAGTATCTGATTAACATATTTGTAGGGATGGTTTTTCACCTATTACTAAATTAAACTTGCTTCATTGGAAAGGCAGCAAGATGCATCTTCATTTCAATATCTACTGAAATAATACAGGTTGACACCAGGAAACATTAACGCCACTGCATCCTTGCTGCTTTCTCATGTGGAAGTCTGTTTAATGTGAAAACAAGGTGATATCTAATTAGCACACAGGTAAGGAATTAAGAAAATCTTTATTTAAGGGTGAAGATGTTTCTCACAAAATCGTTGCCCCAATGCATCATTGAAATTCAAGCTGGAAAGATGATTTTAATATATCACTTGTACATTTTGTATTGCTCTTCTGGTGACAATGTAGTTTGTTTTTGTCAATTACCATTTTAATAATCGGGTAAAGAAAATTAATTGGATTTTTGAAAGAAAACAATACTGTCAATATACTATTAAAACAAATTAAAATGGTAAAAGTTATTGTACTTTAAGTAAAAATAAAAGAGCAAAAATATCAATCCCAGTTTTGGATTACTTTAATTAACAAAAAAAATGCATATAGCAGAGGATAGTTTCAATCTGCCTACCTCTGGGTTATGGACCCAGCATGCTTCCATTACAGTACTCTGCTGCACATGTAAGTGCAAGAGATCCTGAAGCACTCACTCATCATGGGAAAGTACCAATGTGTTTCTTCATTGGTTGATGGAAGAAACATCTTACAAAAACTCTCCACATTATTGACTTTTTAAAATGTTTCTAGGAATCGTTCTAGATGAATGCTTATTAGCCTTTGTCAGTATATAGTTTTGCAAAGTGTCGCTGTGGCGCAATCAGTTAGTGTGTAAGGCTATTAACCAAAAGGTTGGTGGTTCAATCCCACCCAGGGACTTAATTGACCTTGTTATCAGATTTTGGTGATCTTTAAGTAGACAAGTCAAAATTTCAAACCCCCTGTTATGGTGTAGGGTACCTGGCCTTCTCTGATGTAATCAGAGTTAGATTTGATTCAGTGATTTTATAAAAACAGCTAGGAAGCACAATTTAGCAGTGGGTTGCAGAGAAAAAGAAATATGCTGGCAGAAAAATCCAATTGAGTGATTAAACAGCTCTTCATTTTCTGGCTTTATTTTTATGCTAACTAATTTGTTCTCTGAAAAGTGTCCACAAAGCCAAGTATCTGATTAACATATTTGTAGTGATGGTTTTTCACCTATTACTAAATTAAACTTGCTTCATTGGAAAGGCAGCAAGATGCATCCTCATTTCAATATCTACTGAAATAATACAGGTTGACACCAGGAAACATTAACGCCACTGCATCCTTGCTGCTTTCTCATGTGGAAGTCTGTTTAATGTGAAAACAAGGTGATATCTAATTAGCACACAGGTAAGGAATTAAGAAAATCTTTATTTAAGGGTGAAGATGTTTCTCACAAAATCGTTGCCCCAATGCATCATTGAAATTCAAGCTGGAAAGATGATTTTAATATATCACTTGTACATTTTGTATTGCTCTTCTGGTGACAATGTAGTTTGTTTTTGTCAATTACCATTTTAATAATCGGGTAAAGAAAATTAATTGGATTTTTGAAAGAAAACAATACTGTCAATATACTATTAAAACAAATTAAAATGGTAAAAGTTATTGTACTTTAAGTAAAAATAAAAGCTAAAATATCAATCCCAGTTTTGGATTACTTTAATGAACAAAAAAAAAATGCATATAGCAAAGGATAGTTTCAATCTGCCTACCTCTGGGTTATGGGCCCAGCATGCTTCCAGTGCAGTACTCTGCTGCACATGTAAGTGCAAGAGATCCTGAAGCACTCACTCATCATGCGAAAGTACCAATGTGTTTCTTCATTGGTTGCTGGAAGAAACATCTTACAAAAACTCTCCAGATTATTGACTTTTTAAAGTTTTTCTAGGAAACGTTCTAGATGAATGCTTATTAGTCTTTGTCAGTATGTACTTTTTGCAAAGTGTCTCTGTGGCGCAATCGGTTAGTGTGTTCAGCTATTAATCAAAAGGTTGGTGGTTCAATCCCACCCAGGGACGTAATTGACCTTGTGGTCAGATTTTGGTGATATTTAAGTAGACAAGTCAAAATTTCGAAAACCCCCTCTTATGGTGTAGGGTACCTGGCCTTCTCTGATGTAATCAGAGTTAGATTTGATTCAGTGATTTTATAAAAACAGCTAGGAAGCACAATTTAGCAGTGGGTTGCAGAGAAAAAGAAATATGCTGGCAAAAAAATCCAATTGACTGATTAAACAGCTCTTCATTTTCTGGCTTTATTTTTATGCTAACAAATTTGTTCTCTGAAAAGTGTCCACAAAGCCAAGTATCTGATTAACATCTTTGTAGGGATGGTTTTTCACCTATTACTAAATTAAACTTGCTTCATTGGAAAGGCAGCAAGATGCATCCTCATTTCAATATCTACTGAAATAATACAGGTTGACACCAGGAAACATTAACGCCACTGCATCCTTGCTGCTTTCTCATGTGGAAGTCTGTTTAATGTGAAAACAAGGTGATATCTAATTAGCACACAGGTAAGGAATTAAGAAAATCTTTATTTAAGGGTGAAGATGTTTCTCACAAAATCGTTGCCCCAATGCATCATTGAAATTCAAGCTGGAAAGATGATTTTAATATATCACTTGTACATTTTGTATTGCTCTTCTGGTGACAATGTAGTTTGTTTTTGTCAATTACCATTTTAATACTCGGGTAAAGAAAATTAATTGGATTTTTGAAAGAAAACAATACTGTCAATATACTATTAAAACAAATTAAAATGGTAAAAGTTATTGTTCTTTAAGTAAAAATAAAAGCTAAAATATCAATCCCAGTTTTGGATTACTTTAATGAACAAAAAAAAAATGCATATAGCAAAGGATAGTTTCAATCTGCCTACCTCTGGGTTATGGGCCCAGCATGCTTCCAGTGCAGTACTCTGCTGCACATGTAAGTGCAAGAGATCCTGAAGCACTCACTCATCATGCGAAAGTACCAATGTGTTTCTTCATTGGTTGCTGGAAGAAACATCTTACAAAAACTCTCCAGATTATTGACTTTTTAAAGTTTTTCTAGGAAACGTTCTAGATGAATGCTTATTAGTCTTTGTCAGTATGTACTTTTTGCAAAGTGTCTCTGTGGCGCAATCGGTTAGTGCGTTCAGCTATTAATCAAAAGGTTGGTGGTTCAATCCCACCCAGGGACGTAATTGACCTTGTGATCAGATTTTGGTGATATTTAAGTAGACAAGTCAAAATTTCGAAAACCCCTGTTATGGTGTAGGGTACCTGGCCTTCTCTGATGTAATCAGAGTTAGATTTGATTCAGTGATTTTATAAAAACAGCTAGGAAGCACAATTTAGCAGTGGGTTGCAGAGAAAAAGACATATGCTGGCAAAAAAATCCAATTGACTGATTAAACAGCTCTTCATTTTCTGGCTTTATTTTTATGCTAACAAATTTGTTCTCTGAAAAGTGTCCACAAAGCCAAGTATCTGATTAACATCTTTGTAGGGATGGTTTTTCACCTATTACTAAATTAAACTTGCTTCATTGGAAAGGCAGCAAGATGCATCCTCATTTCAATATCTACTGAAATAATACAGGTTGACACCAGGAAACATTAACGCCACTGCATCCTTGCTGCTTTCTCATGTGGAAGTCTGTTTAATGTGAAAACAAGGTGATATCTAATTAGCACACAGGTAAGGAATTAAGAAAATCTTTATTTAAGGGTGAAGATGTTTCTCACAAAATCGTTGCCCCAATGCATCATTGAAATTCAAGCTGGAAAGATGATTTTAATATATCACTTGTACATTTTGTATTGCTCTTCTGGTGACAATGTAGTTTGCTTTTGTCAATTACCATTTTAATAATCGGGTAAAGAAAATTAATTGGATTTTTGAAAGAAAACAATACTGTCAATATACTATTAAAACAAATTAAAATGGTAAAAGTTATTGTACTTTAAGTAAAAATAAAAGCTAAAATATCAATCCCAGTTTTGGATTACTTTAATGAACAAAAAAAAAATGCATATAGCAAAGGATAGTTTCAATCTGCCTACCTCTGGGTTATGGGCCCAGCATGCTTCCAGTGCAGTACTCTGCTGCACATGTAAGTGCAAGAGATCCTGAAGCACTCACTCATCATGCGAAAGTACCAATGTGTTTCTTCATTGGTTGCTGGAAGAAACATCTTACAAAAACTCTCCAGATTATTGACTTTTTAAAGTTTTTCTAGGAAACGTTCTAGATGAATGCTTATTAGTCTTTGTCAGTATGTACTTTTTGCAAAGTGTCTCTGTGGCGCAATCGGTTAGTGTGTTCAGCTATTAATCAAAAGGTTGGTGGTTCAATCCCACCCAGGGACGTAATTGACCTTGTGATCAGATTTTGGTGATATTTAAGTAGACAAGTCAAAATTTCGAAAACCCCTGTTATGGTGTAGGGTACCTGGCCTTCTCTGATGTAATCAGAGTTAGATTTGATTCAGTGATTTTATAAAAACAGCTAGGAAGCACAATTTAGCAGTGGGTTGCAGAGAAAAAGAAATATGCTGGCAAAAAAATCCAATTGACTGATTAAACAGCTCTTCATTTTCTGGCTTTATTTTTATGCTAACAAATTTGTTCTCTGAAAAGTGTCCACAAAGCCAAGTATCTGATTAACATCTTTGTAGGGATGGTTTTTCACCTATTACTAAATTAAACTTGCTTCATTGGAAAGGCAGCAAGATGCATCCTCATTTCAATATCTACTGAAATAATACAGGTTGACACCAGGAAACATTAACGCCACTGCATCCTTGCTGCTTTCTCATGTGGAAGTCTGTTTAATGTGAAAACAAGGTGATATCTAATTAGCACACAGGTAAGGAATTAAGAAAATCTTTATTTAAGGGTGAAGATGTTTCTCACAAAATCGTTGCCCCAATGCATCATTGAAATTCAAGCTGGAAAGATGATTTTAATATATCACTTGTACATTTTGTATTGCTCTTCTGGTGACAATGTAGTTTGTTTTTGTCAATTACCATTTTAATACTCGGGTAAAGAAAATTAATTGGATTTTTGAAAGAAAACAATACTGTCAATATACTATTAAAACAAATTAAAATGGTAAAAGTTATTGTTCTTTAAGTAAAAATAAAAGCTAAAATATCAATCCCAGTTTTGGATTACTTTAATGAACAAAAAAAAATGCATATAGCAAAGGATAGTTTCAATCTGCCTACCTCTGGGTTATGGGCCCAGCATGCTTCCAGTGCAGTACTCTGCTGCACATGTAAGTGCAAGAGATCCTGAAGCACTCACTCATCATGCGAAAGTACCAATGTGTTTCTTCATTGGTTGCTGGAAGAAACATCTTACAAAAACTCTCCAGATTATTGACTTTTTAAAGTTTTTCTAGGAAACGTTCTAGATGAATGCTTATTAGTCTTTGTCAGTATGTACTTTTTGCAAAGTGTCTCTGTGGCGCAATCGGTTAGTGCGTTCAGCTATTAATCAAAAGGTTGGTGGTTCAATCCCACCCAGGGACGTAATTGACCTTGTGATCAGATTTTGGTGATATTTAAGTAGACAAGTCAAAATTTCGAAAACCCCTGTTATGGTGTAGGGTACCTGGCCTTCTCTGATGTAATCAGAGTTAGATTTGATTCAGTGATTTTATAAAAACAGCTAGGAAGCACAATTTAGCAGTGGGTTGCAGAGAAAAAGAAATATGCTGGCAAAAAAATCCAATTGACTGATTAAACAGCTCTTCATTTTCTGGCTTTATTTTTATGCTAACAAATTTGTTCTCTGAAAAGTGTCCACAAAGCCAAGTATCTGATTAACATCTTTGTAGGGATGGTTTTTCACCTATTACTAAATTAAACTTGCTTCATTGGAAAGGCAGCAAGATGCATCCTCATTTCAATATCTACTGAAATAATACAGGTTGACACCAGGAAACATTAACGCCACTGCATCCTTGCTGCTTTCTCATGTGGAAGTCTGTTTAATGTGAAAACAAGGTGATATCTAATTAGCACACAGGTAAGGAATTAAGAAAATCTTTATTTAAGGGTGAAGATGTTTCTCACAAAATCGTTGCCCCAATGCATCATTGAAATTCAAGCTGGAAAGATGATTTTAATATATCACTTGTACATTTTGTATTGCTCTTCTGGTGACAATGTAGTTTGTTTTTGTCAATTACCATTTTAATAATCGGGTAAAGAAAATTAATTGGATTTTTGAAAGAAAACAATACTGTCAATATACTATTAAAACAAATTAAAATGGTAAAAGTTATTGTACTTTAAGTAAAAATAAAAGAGCAAAAATATCAATCCCAGTTTTGGATTACTTTAATTAACAAAAAAAATGCATATAGCAGAGGATAGTTTCAATCTGCCTACCTCTGGGTTATGGACCCAGCATGCTTCCATTACAGTACTCTGCTGCACATGTAAGTGCAAGAGATCCTGAAGCACTCACTCATCATGGGAAAGTACCAATGTGTTTCTTCATTGGTTGATGGAAGAAACATCTTACAAAAACTCTCCACATTATTGACTTTTTAAAATGTTTCTAGGAATCGTTCTAGATGAATGCTTATTAGCCTTTGTCAGTATATAGTTTTGCAAAGTGTCGCTGTGGCGCAATCAGTTAGTGTGTAAGGCTATTAACCAAAAGGTTGGTGGTTCAATCCCACCCAGGGACTTAATTGACCTTGTTATCAGATTTTGGTGATCTTTAAGTAGACAAGTCAAAATTTCAAACCCCCTGTTCTGGTGTAGGGTACCTGGCCTTCTCTGATGTAATCAGAGTTAGATTTGATTCAGTGATTTTATAAAAACAGCTAGGAAGCACAATTTAGCAGTGGGTTGCAGAGAAAAAGAAATATGCTGGCAGAAAAATCCAATTGAGTGATTAAACAGCTCTTCATTTTCTGGCTTTATTTTTATGCTAACTAATTTGTTCTCTGAAAAGTGTCCACAAAGCCAAGTATCTGATTAACATATTTGTAGTGATGGTTTTTCACCTATTACTAAATTAAACTTGCTTCATTGGAAAGGCAGCAAGATGCATCCTCATTTCAATATCTACTGAAATAATACAGGTTGACACCAGGAAACATTAACGCCACTGCATCCTTGCTGCTTTCTCATGTGGAAGTCTGTTTAATGTGAAAACAAGGTGATATCTAATTAGCACACAGGTAAGGAATTAAGAAAATCTTTATTTAAGGGTGAAGATGTTTCTCACAAAATCGTTGCCCCAATGCATCATTGAAATTCAAGCTGGAAAGATGATTTTAATATATCACTTGTACATTTTGTATTGCTCTTCTGGTGACAATGTAGTTTGTTTTTGTCAATTACCATTTTAATAATCGGGTAAAGAAAATTAATTGGATTTTTGAAAGAAAACAATACTGTCAATATACTATTAAAACAAATTAAAATGGTAAAAGTTATTGTACTTTAAGTAAAAATAAAAGCTAAAATATCAATCCCAGTTTTGGATTACTTTAATGAACAAAAAAAAAATGCATATAGCAAAGGATAGTTTCAATCTGCCTACCTCTGGGTTATGGACCCAGCATGCTTCCAGTGCAGTACTCTGCTGCACATGTAAGTGCAAGAGATCCTGAAGCACTCACTCATCATGCGAAAGTACCAATGTGTTTCTTCATTGGTTGCTGGAAGAAACATCTTACAAAAACTCTCCAGATTATTGACTTTTTAAAGTTTTTCTAGGAAACGTTCTAGATGAATGCTTATTAGTCTTTGTCAGTATGTACTTTTTGCAAAGTGTCTCTGTGGCGCAATCGGTTAGTGTGTTCAGCTATTAATCAAAAGGTTGGTGGTTCAATCCCACCCAGGGACGTAATTGACCTTGTGATCAGATTTTGGTGATATTTAAGTAGACAAGTCAAAATTTCGAAAACCCCTTTTATGGTGTAGGGTACCTGGCCTTCTCTGATGTAATCAGAGTTAGATTTGATTCAGTGATTTTATAAAAACAGCTAGGAAGCACAATTTAGCAGTGGGTTGCAGAGAAAAAGAAATATGCTGGCAAAAAAATCCAATTGACTGATTAAACAGCTCTTCATTTTCTGGCTTTATTTTTATGCTAACAAATTTGTTCTCTGAAAAGTGTCTACAAAGCCAAGTATCTGATTAACATCTTTGTAGGGATGGTTTTTCACCTATTACTAAATTAAACTTGCTTCATTGGAAAGGCAGCAAGATGCATCCTCATTTCAATATCTACTGAAATAATACAGGTTGACACCAGGAAACATTAACGCCACTGCATCCTTGCTGCTTTCTCATGTGGAAGTCTGTTTAATGTGAAAACAAGGTGATATCTAATTAGCACACAGGTAAGGAATTAAGAAAATCTTTATTTAAGGGTGAAGATGTTTCTCACAAAATCGTTGCCCCAATGCATCATTGAAATTCAAGCTGGAAAGATGATTTTAATATATCACTTGTACATTTTGTATTGCTCTTCTGGTGACAATGTAGTTTGTTTTTGTCAATTACCATTTTAATACTCGGGTAAAGAAAATTAATTGGATTTTTGAAAGAAAACAATACTGTCAATATACTATTAAAACAAATTAAAATGGTAAAAGTTATTGTTCTTTAAGTAAAAATAAAAGCTAAAATATCAATCCCAGTTTTGGATTACTTTAATGAACAAAAAAAAAATGCATATAGCAAAGGATAGTTTCAATCTGCCTACCTCTGGGTTATGGGCCCAGCATGCTTCCAGTGCAGTACTCTGCTGCACATGTAAGTGCAAGAGATCCTGAAGCACTCACTCATCATGCGAAAGTACCAATGTGTTTCTTCATTGGTTGCTGGAAGAAACATCTTACAAAAACTCTCCAGATTATTGACTTTTTAAAGTTTTTCTAGGAAACGTTCTAGATGAATGCTTATTAGTCTTTGTCAGTATGTACTTTTTGCAAAGTGTCTCTGTGGCGCAATCGGTTAGTGCGTTCAGCTATTAATCAAAAGGTTGGTGGTTCAATCCCACCCAGGGACGTAATTGACCTTGTGATCAGATTTTGGTGATATTTAAGTAGACAAGTCAAAATTTCGAAAACCCCTGTTATGGTGTAGGGTACCTGGCCTTCTCTGATGTAATCAGAGTTAGATTTGATTCAGTGATTTTATAAAAACAGCTAGGAAGCACAATTTAGCAGTGGGTTGCAGAGAAAAAGAAATATGCTGGCAAAAAAATCCAATTGACTGATTAAACAGCTCTTCATTTTCTGGCTTTATTTTTATGCTAACAAATTTGTTCTCTGAAAAGTGTCCACAAAGCCAAGTATCTGATTAACATCTTTGTAGGGATGGTTTTTCACCTATTACTAAATTAAACTTGCTTCATTGGAAAGGCAGCAAGATGCATCCTCATTTCAATATCTACTGAAATAATACAGGTTGACACCAGGAAACATTAACGCCACTGCATCCTTGCTGCTTTCTCATGTGGAAGTCTGTTTAATGTGAAAACAAGGTGATATCTAATTAGCACACAGGTAAGGAATTAAGAAAATCTTTATTTAAGGGTGAAGATGTTTCTCACAAAATCGTTGCCCCAATGCATCATTGAAATTCAAGCTGGAAAGATGATTTTAATATATCACTTGTACATTTTGTATTGCTCTTCTGGTGACAATGTAGTTTGTTTTTGTCAATTACCATTTTAATAATCGGGTAAAGAAAATTAATTGGATTTTTGAAAGAAAACAATACTGTCACTATACTATTAAAACAAATTAAAATGGTAAAAGTTATTGTACTTTAAGTAAAAATAAAAGAGCAAAAATATCAATCCCAGTTTTGGATTACTTTAATTAACAAAAAAAATGCATATAGCAGAGGATAGTTTCAATCTGCCTACCTCTGGGTTATGGACCCAGCATGCTTCCATTACAGTACTCTGCTGCACATGTAAGTGCAAGAGATCCTGAAGCACTCACTCATCATGGGAAAGTACCAATGTGTTTCTTCATTGGTTGATGGAAGAAACATCTTACAAAAACTCTCCACATTATTGACTTTTTAAAATGTTTCTAGGAATCGTTCTAGATGAATGCTTATTAGCCTTTGTCAGTATATAGTTTTGCAAAGTGTCGCTGTGGCGCAATCAGTTAGTGTGTAAGGCTATTAACCAAAAGGTTGGTGGTTCAATCCCACCCAGGGACTTAATTGACCTTGTTATCAGATTTTGGTGATCTTTAAGTAGACAAGTCAAAATTTCAAACCCCCTGTTATGGTGTAGGGTACCTGGCCTTCTCTGATGTAATCAGAGTTAGATTTGATTCAGTGATTTTATAAAAACAGCTAGGAAGCACAATTTAGCAGTGGGTTGCAGAGAAAAAGAAATATGCTGGCAGAAAAATCCAATTGAGTGATTAAACAGCTCTTCATTTTCTGGCTTTATTTTTATGCTAACTAATTTGTTCTCTGAAAAGTGTCCACAAAGCCAAGTATCTGATTAACATATTTGTAGTGATGGTTTTTCACCTATTACTAAATTAAACTTGCTTCATTGGAAAGGCAGCAAGATGCATCCTCATTTCAATATCTACTGAAATAATACAGGTTGACACCAGGAAACATTAACGCCACTGCATCCTTGCTGCTTTCTCATGTGGAAGTCTGTTTAATGTGAAAACAAGGTGATATCTAATTAGCACACAGGTAAGGAATTAAGAAAATCTTTATTTAAGGGTGAAGATGTTTCTCACAAAATCGTTGCCCCAATGCATCATTGAAATTCAAGCTGGAAAGATGATTTTAATATATCACTTGTACATTTTGTATTGCTCTTCTGGTGACAATGTAGTTTGTTTTTGTCAATTACCATTTTAATAATCGGGTAAAGAAAATTAATTGGATTTTTGAAAGAAAACAATACTGTCAATATACTATTAAAACAAATTAAAATGGTAAAAGTTATTGTACTTTAAGTAAAAATAAAAGCTAAAATATCAATCCCAGTTTTGGATTACTTTAATGAACAAAAAAAAAATGCATATAGCAAAGGATAGTTTCAATCTGCCTACCTCTGGGTTATGGGCCCAGCATGCTTCCAGTGCAGTACTCTGCTGCACATGTAAGTGCAAGAGATCCTGAAGCACTCACTCATCATGCGAAAGTACCAATGTGTTTCTTCATTGGTTGCTGGAAGAAACATCTTACAAAAACTCTCCAGATTATTGACTTTTTAAAGTTTTTCTAGGAAACGTTCTAGATGAATGCTTATTAGTCTTTGTCAGTATGTACTTTTTGCAAAGTGTCTCTGTGGCGCAATCGGTTAGTGTGTTCAGCTATTAATCAAAAGGTTGGTGGTTCAATCCCACCCAGGGACGTAATTGACCTTGTGATCAGATTTTGGTGATATTTAAGTAGACAAGTCAAAATTTCGAAAACCCCTGTTATGGTGTAGGGTACCTGGCCTTCTCTGATGTAATCAGAGTTAGATTTGATTCAGTGATTTTATAAAAACAGCTAGGAAGCACAATTTAGCAGTGGGTTGCAGAGAAAAAGAAATATGCTGGCAAAAAAATCCAATTGACTGATTAAACAGCTCTTCATTTTCTGGCTTTATTTTTATGCTAACAAATTTGTTCTCTGAAAAGTGTCCACAAAGCCAAGTATCTGATTAACATCTTTGTAGGGATGGTTTTTCACCTATTACTAAATTAAACTTGCTTCATTGGAAAGGCAGCAAGATGCATCCTCATTTCAATATCTACTGAAATAATACAGGTTGACACCAGGAAACATTAACGCCACTGCATCCTTGCTGCTTTCTCATGTGGAAGTCTGTTTAATGTGAAAACAAGGTGATATCTAATTAGCACACAGGTAAGGAATTAAGAAAATCTTTATTTAAGGGTGAAGATGTTTCTCACAAAATCGTTGCCCCAATGCATCATTGAAATTCAAGCTGGAAAGATGATTTTAATATATCACTTGTACATTTTGTATTGCTCTTCTGGTGACAATGTAGTTTGCTTTTGTCAATTACCATTTTAATAATCGGGTAAAGAAAATTAATTGGATTTTTGAAAGAAAACAATACTGTCAATATACTATTAAAACAAATTAAAATGGTAAAAGTTATTGTACTTTAAGTAAAAATAAAAGAGCAAAAATATCAATCCCAGTTTTGGATTACTTGAATTAACAAAAAAAAAATGCATATAGCAGAGGATAGTTTCAATCTGCCTACCTCTTGGTTATGGACCCAGCATGCTTCCATTACAGTACTCTGCTGCACATGTAAGTGCAAGAGATCCTGAAGCACTCACTCATCATGGGAAAGTACCAATGTGTTTCTTCATTGGTTGATGGAAGAAACATCATACAAAAACTCTCCACATTATTGACTTTTTAAAATGTTTCTAGGAATCATTCTAGATGAATGCTTATTAGCCTTTGTCAGTATATAGTTTTGCAAAGTGTCGCGGTGGCGCAATCAGTTAGTGTGTAAGGCTATTAACCAAAAGGTTGGTGGTTCAATCCCACCCAGGGACTTAATTGACCTTGTTATCAGATTTTGGTGATCTTTAAGTAGACAAGTCAAAATTTCAAACCCCCTGTTATGGTGTAGGGTACCTGGCCTTCTCTGATGTAATCAGAGTTAGATTTGATTCAGTGATTTTATAAAAACAGCTAGGAAGCACAATTTAGCAGTGGGTTGCAGAGAAAAAGAAATATGCTGGCAGAAAAATCCAATTGAGTGATTAAACAGCTCTTCATTTTCTGGCTTTATTTTTATGCTAACTAATTTGTTCTCTGAAAAGTGTCCACAAAGCCAAGTATCTGATTAACATATTTGTAGTGATGGTTTTTCACCTATTACTAAATTAAACTTGCTTCATTGGAAAGGCAGCAAGATGCATCCTCATTTCAATATCTACTGAAATAATACAGGTTGACACCAGGAAACATTAACGCCACTGCATCCTTGCTGCTTTCTCATGTGGAAGTCTGTTTAATGTGAAAACAAGGTGATATCTAATTAGCACACAGGTAAGGAATTAAGAAAATCTTTATTTAAGGGTGAAGATGTTTCTCACAAAATCGTTGCCCCAATGCATCATTGAAATTCAAGCTGGAAAGATGATTTTAATATATCACTTGTACATTTTGTATTGCTCTTCTGGTGACAATGTAGTTTGTTTTTGTCAATTACCATTTTAATAATCGGGTAAAGAAAATTAATTGGATTTTTGAAAGAAAACAATACTGTCAATATACTATTAGAAAAAATTAAAATGGTAAAAGTTATTGTACTTTAAGTAAAAATAAAAGCTAAAATATCAATCCCAGTTTTGGATTACTTTAATGAACAAAAAAAAAATGCATATAGCAAAGGATAGTTTCAATCTGCCTACCTCTGGGTTATGGGCCCAGCATGCTTCCAGTGCAGTACTCTGCTGCACATGTAAGTGCAAGAGATCCTGAAGCACTCACTCATCATGCGAAAGTACCAATGTGTTTCTTCATTGGTTGCTGGAAGAAACATCTTACAAAAACTCTCCAGATTATTGACTTTTTAAAGTTTTTCTAGGAAACGTTCTAGATGAATGCTTATTAGTCTTTGTCAGTATGTACTTTTCGCAAAGTGTCTCTGTGGCGCAATCGGTTAGTGTGTTCAGCTATTAATCAAAAGGTTGGTGGTTCAATCCCACCCAGGGACGTAATTGACCTTGTGATCAGATTTTGGTGATATTTAAGTAGACAAGTCAAAATTTCGAAAACCCCTGTTATGGTGTAGGGTACCTGGCCTTCTCTGATGTAATCAGAGTTAGATTTGATTCAGTGATTTTATAAAAACAGCTAGGAAGCACAATTTAGCAGTGGGTTGCAGAGAAAAAGAAATATGCTGGCAAAAAAATCCAATTGACTGATTAAACAGCTCTTCATTTTCTGGCTTTATTTTTATGATAACAAATTTGTTCTCTGAAAAGTGTCCACAAAGCCAAGTATCTGATTAACATCTTTGTAGGGATGTTTTTTCACCTATTACTAAATTAAACTTGCTTCATTGGAAAGGCAGCAAGATGCATCCTCATTTCAATATCTACGGAAATAATACAGGTTGACACCAGGAAACATTAACGCCACTGCATCTTTGCTGTTTTCTCATGTGGAAGTCTGTTTAATGTGAAAACAAGGTGATATCTAATTAGCATACAGGTAAGGAATTAAGAAAATCTTTATTTAAGGGTGAAGATGTTTCTCACAAAATCGTTGCCCCAATGCATCATTGAAATTCAAGCTGGAAAGATGATTTTAATATATCACTTGTACATTTTGTATTGCTCTTCTGGTGACAATGTAGTTTGTTTTTGTCAATTACCATTTTAATAATCGGGTAAAGAAAATTAATTGGATTTTTGAAAGAAAACAATACTGTCAATATACTATTAAAACAAATTAAAATGGTAAAAGTTATTGTACTTTAAGTAAAAATAAAAGAGCAAAAATATCAATCCCAGTTTTGGATTAATTTAATTAACAAAAAAAATGCATATAGCAGAGGATAGTTTCAATCTGCCTACCTCTGGGTTATGGACCCAGCATGCTTCCATTACAGTACTCTGCTGCACATGTAAGTGCAAGAGATCCTGAAGCACTCACTCATCATGGGAAAGTACCAATGTGTTTCTTCATTGGTTGATGGAAGAAACATCTTACAAAAACTCTCCACATTATTGACTTTTTAAAATGTTTCTAGGAATCGTTCTAGATGAATGCTTATTAGCCTTTGTCAGTATGTACTTTTGCAAAGTGTCGCTGTGGCGCAATCAGTTAGTGTGTAAGGCTATTAACCAAAAGGTTGGTGGTTCAATCCCACCCAGGGACTTAATTGACCTTGTTATCAGATTTTGGTGATCTTTAAGTAGACAAGTCAAAATTTCAAACCCCCTGTTATGGTGTAGGGTACCTGGCCTTCTCTGATGTAATCAGAGTTAGATTTGATTCAGTGATTTTATAAAAACAGCTAGGAAGCACAATTTAGCAGTGGGTTGCAGAGAAAAAGAAATATGCTGGCAGAAAAATCCAATTGAGTGATTAAACAGCTCTTCATTTTCTGGCTTTATTTTTATGCTAACTAATTTGTTCTCTGAAAAGTGTCCACAAAGCCAAGTATCTGATTAACATATTTGTAGGGATGGTTTTTCACCTATTACTAAATTAAACTTGCTTCATTGGAAAGGCAGCAAGATGCATCCTCATTTCAATATCTACTGAAATAATACAGGTTGACACCAGGAAACATTAACGCCACTGCATCCTTGCTGCTTTCTCATGTGGAAGTCTGTTTAATGTGAAAACAAGGTGATATCTAATTAGCACACAGGTAAGGAATTAAGAAAATCTTTATTTAAGGGTGAAGATGTTTCTCACAAAATCGTTGCCCCAATGCATCATTGAAATTCAAGCTGGAAAGATGATTTTAATATATCACTTGTACATTTTGTATTGCTCTTCTGGTGACAATGTAGTTTGTTTTTGTCAATTACCATTTTAATAATCGGGTAAAGAAAATTAATTGGATTTTTGAAAGAAAACAATACTGTCAATATACTATTAAAAAAAATTAAAATGGTAAAAGTTATTGTACTTTAAGTAAAAATAAAAGCTAAAATATCAATCCCAGTTTTGGATTACTTTAATGAACAAAAAAAAAATGCATATAGCAAAGGATAGTTTCAATCTGCCTACCTCTGGGTTATGGGCCCAGCATGCTTCCAGTGCAGTACTCTGCTGCACATGTAAGTGCAAGAGATCCTGAAGCACTCACTCATCATGCGAAAGTACCAATGTGTTTCTTCATTGGTTGCTGGAAGAAACATCTTACAAAAACTCTCCAGATTATTGACTTTTTAAAGTTTTTCTAGGAAACGTTCTAGATGAATGCTTATTAGTCTTTGTCAGTATGTACTTTTTGCAAAGTGTCTCTGTGGCGCAATCGGTTAGTGTGTTCAGCTATTAATCAAAAGGTTGGTGGTTCAATCCCACCCAGGGATGTAATTGACCTTGTAATCAGATTTTGGTGATATTTAAGTAGACAAGTCAAAATTTCGAAAACCCCTGTTATGGTGTAGGGTACCTGGCCTTCTCTGATGTAATCAGAGTTAGATTTGATTCAGTGATTTTATAAAAACAGCTAGGAAGCACAATTTAGCAGTGGGTTGCAGAGAAAAAGAAATATGCTGGCAAAAAAATCCAATTGACTGATTAAACAGCTCTTCATTTTCTGGCTTTATTTTTATGCTAACAAATTTGTTCTCTGAAAAGTGTCCACAAAGCCAAGTATCTGATTAACATCTTTGTAGGGATGGTTTTTCACCTATTACTAAATTAAACTTGCTTCATTGGAAAGGCAGCAAGATGCATCCTCATTTCAATATCTACTGAAATAATACAGGTTGACACCAGGAAACATTAACGCCACTGCATCCTTGCTGCTTTCTCATGTGGAAGTCTGTTTAATGTGAAAACAAGGTGATATCTAATTAGCACACAGGTAAGGAATTAAGAAAATCTTTATTTAAGGGTGAAGATGTTTCTCACAAAATCGTTGCCCCAATGCATCATTGAAATTCAAGCTGGAAAGATGATTTTAATATATCACTTGTACATTTTGTATTGCTCTTCTGGTGACAATGTAGTTTGCTTTTGTCAATTACCATTTTAATAATCGGGTAAAGAAAATTAATTGGATTTTTGAAAGAAAACAATACTGTCAATATACTATTAAAACAAATTAAAATGGTAAAAGTTATTGTACTTTAAGTAAAAATAAAAGAGCAAAAATATCAATCCCAGTTTTGGATTACTTTAATTAACAAAAAAAAAATGCATATAGCAGAGGATAGTTTCAATCTGCCTACCTCTGGGTTATGGACCCAGCATGCTTCCATTACAGTACTCTGCTGCACATGTAAGTGCAAGAGATCCTGAAGCACTCACTCATCATGGGAAAGTACCAATGTGTTTCTTCATTGGTTGATGGAAGAAACATCATACAAAAACTCTCCACATTATTGACTTTTTAAAATGTTTCTAGGAATCGTTCTAGATGAATGCTTATTAGCCTTTGTCAGTATGTACTTTTGCAAAGTGTCGCGGTGGCGCAATCAGTTAGTGTGTAAGGCTATTAACCAAAAGGTTGGTGGTTCAATCCCACCCAGGGACTTAATTGACCTTGTTATCAGATTTTGGTGATCTTTAAGTAGACAAGTCAAAATTTCAAACCCCCTGTTATGGTGTAGGGTACCTGGCCTTCTCTGATGTAATCAGAGTTAGATTTGATTCAGTGATTTTATAAAAACAGCTAGGAAGCACAATTTAGCAGTGGGTTGCAGAGAAAAAGAAAAATGCTGGCAGAAAAATCCAATTGAGTGATTAAACAGCTCTTCATTTTCTGGCTTTATTTTTATGCTAACTAATTTGTTCTCTGAAAAGTGTCCACAAAGCCAAGTATCTGATTAACATATTTGTAGGGATGGTTTTTCACCTATTACTAAATTAAACTTGCTTCATTGGAAAGGCAGCAAGATGCATCCTCATTTCAATATCTACTGAAATAATACAGGTTGACACCAGGAAACATTAACGCCACTGCATCCTTGCTGCTTTCTCATGTGGAAGTCTGTTTAATGTGAAAACAAGGTGATATCTAATTAGCACACAGGTAAGGAATTAAGAAAATCTTTATTTAAGGGTGAAGATGTTTCTCACAAAATCATTGCCCCAATGCATCATTGAAATTCAAGCTGGAAAGATGATTTTAATATATCACTTGTACATTTTGTATTGCCCTTCTGGTGACAATGTAGTTTGTTTTTGTCAATTACCATTTTAATAATAGGGTAAAGAAAATTAAGTGGATTTTTGAAAGAAAACAATACTGTCAATATACTATTAAAACAAATTAAAATGGTAAAAGTTATTGTACTTTAAGTAAAAATAAAAGCTAAAATATCAATCCCAGTTTTGGATTACTTTAATGAACAACAAAAAAATGCATATAGCAAAGGATAGTTTCAATCTGCCTACCTCTGGGTTATGGACCCAGCATGCTTCCATTGCAGTACTCTGCTGCACATGTAAGTGCAAGAGATCCTGAAGCACTCACTCATCATGCGAAAGTACCAATGTGTTTCTTCATTGGTTGCTGGAAGAAACATCTTACAAACACTCTCCAGATTATTGACTTTTTAAAGTTTTTCTAGGAAACGTTCTAGATGAATGCTTATTAGTCTTTGTCAGTATATACTTTTTGCAAAGTGTCTCTGTGGCGCAATCGGTTAGTGTGTTCAGCTATTAATCAAAAGGTTGGTGGTTCAATCCCACCCAGGGACGTAATTGACCTTGTGATCAGATTTTGGTGATATTTAAGTAGACAAGTCAAAATTGCAAACCCCCTCTTATGGTGTAGGGTACCTGGCCTTCTCTGATGTAATCAGAGTTAGATTTGATTCAGTGATTTTATAAAAAAACAGCTAGGAAGCACAATTTAGCAGTGGGTTGCAGAGAAAAAGAAAAATGCTGGCAGAAAAATCCAATTGAGTGATTAAACAGCTCTTCATTTTCTGGCTTTATTTTTATGCTAACTAATTTGTTCTCTGAAAAGTGTCCACAAAGCCAAGTATCTGATTAACATCTTTGTAGGGATGGTTTTTCACCTATTACTAAATTAAACTTGCTTCATTGGAAAGGCAGCAAGATGCATCCTCATTTCAATGTCTACGGAAATAATACAGGTTGACACCAGGAAACATTAACGCCACTGCATCTTTGCTGTTTTCTCATGTGGAAGTCTGTTTAATGTGAAAACAAGGTGATATCTAATTAGCACACAGGTAAGGAATTAAGAAAATCTTTATTTAAGGGTGAAGATGTTTCTCACAAAATCGTTGCGCCAATGCATCATTGAAATTCAAGCTGGAAAGATGATTTTAATATATCACTAGTACATTTTGTATTGCTCTTCTGGTGACAATGTAGTTTGTTTTTGTCAATTACCATTTTAATAATCGGGTAAAGAAAATTAAGTGGATTTTTGAAAGAAAACAATACTGTCAATTATAAGGGCACGGTCGTGCCCTTATATTAAGGCTGAATCGAACAAACGGAATTCTCCCATAGGGAACTTCTGAGATGGGGGCATGGTGTTTGAGGGGCTACACCTCAAAACTGATAGGACGTACTGAGCTGAAATTTGGCATGGACGCGTAGAATCGTCACCCGCTGCTGCAGGCCAAATTTCAGGGCAAAATAATAAAAAATGAGGAATTGGGAGTAAGCTAAATTCCAACTGTCAGTTTTTTTCTGCCACTCCCTCTGTGGCTTTTTGACAACGTTTTCCTATAGAGTGAATGAAGATTTTTTTGGGAAGGCATAACTCAGGATAGAGGACGAATTAAGACTTGGGGTTTGTTTTACTAGATAGAGTATGCCCCAGTGTAGTGCCTTTTGGGGTTGTGGTTTTTCAGAAAGTTATAGGGTTTTTTTAATTAAGAGAAATATGCCCCATTATAGAGATAGGGCATTTCAATTTGTTGCGCCTGCGCAGTGACCGCCAGCAGGGGGTGTACAGAGAGTAGCTCTGGCAGTTGGGCACGAGGAGACAGAGCGGGAAGGAGTCACGTGGAGCTGCAGGAGGACAGCCAGCGGTTCCCGGCGTGTGAGTTCATTGAGGTCCATGAAGCGGGAGGAGATCGCCGGAGCTGCGTAGCACTGGGTGAGTTCTGTCAGGCAGCCCACCGCTGTGTACCCAGCTTCCACTTCTCCCCCGCGTGTCCGGCCACCCTCCCTTCCCGTCCGCCCGGCCACCCTCCCCTCCCGCCCGCCCGCCCGCCCGCTCGCCCGCTCGCCCGCCCGCTTGCCCGCTGTGTGCCCGGCCGCCCGCCGGACCTTCCCTGGTGGCTGCCTGCGTCTCCTCCCCGCGTCTGTGGTGCGGCTGGCAGTAGGAGGCGTCTCGGGCAGCTGTGTCCGGCCACTCCTCCCTCCTCCTCCTCCCGCTGTGTCCGGCCCTCCCTACCTGCAGTATGCGGTATTTATCAAGGTCTCTATGGTCACCAGTCACCCCCCCTTCCCCCTCTCGCCCTCCCTGCTGTGTGTCCGTCTCCCCCCCCCTGCTGTGTGTCCGTCGCCCCCCCCCCTTGCCCTCCCTGCTGTGTGTCCCCCCCTCCTCCCTGCAGTGTGTTCCCCCCCGTGCCCTCCCTGCTGTGTGTCCGGCCACCCTCCCCTCCTCCCGCTGTGTCCGGCCACCCCCCCCTCCCGCTGTGTCCGGCCACCCCCCCCCTCTCGCTGTGTCCGTCCACCCCCCCCCTCCCGCTGTGTCCGGCCACCCCCCCCTCCCGCTGTGACCGGCCACCCCCCCCACTCCCGCTGTGTCTGGCCACCCCCCCCCTCCCGCTGTGTCCGGCCACCCTCCCCTCCTCCCGCTGTGTCCGGCCACCCTCCCCTCCTCCCGCTGTGTCCGGCCACCCCCCCCTCCCGCTGTGTCCGGCCACCCCCCCTCCCGCTGTGTCCGTCCACCCCCCCCTCCCGCTGTGTCCGGCCACCCTCCCCCTCCCGCTGTGTCCGGCCACCCCCCCCTCCTCCCGCTGTGTCCGGCCACCCCCCCTCCTCCCGCTGTGTCAGGCCACCCCCCCTCCTCCCGCTGTGTCTGTCCACCCCCCCTCCTCCTCTCTGCTGTGTGTCCGTTCTCCCCCCGCCCTCCCTGCTGTGTGTCCGTCCCCCCCCGCCCTCCCTGCAGCGCCTGACACACGCACACGCAGCGCCTGACACACACGCACACACGCAGCACCTGACACACACACACAGACGCAGCACCTGACACTCACACGGACCTGACACACACGCACACACTCACACGCAGCGCCTGACACACACAGACACGCAGCGCCTGACACACACAGACACGCAGCGCCTGACACACACACACTCACGCACCTGACACACACACTCACGCACCTGACACACACACACACACTCACGCACCTGACACACACACACTCACGCACCTGACACACGCACACTCACGCACCTGACACACGCACACGGCACGCAGCACCTGACACACACACAGCACCTGACACACACACACACACGCAGCACCTGACACACAGACATGCAGCGCCTGACACACACACACAGACACGCAGCACCTGACACACACACGCAGACACGCAGCACCTGACACACACACACACACGCAGCACCTGACACACACACGCAGACATGCAGCACCTGACACACACACGCAGACACGCAGCACCTGACACACACACGCAGACACGCAGCACCTGACACAGACACGCAGCACCTGACACACACACACATACGCAGCACCTGACACACACACACACACAGCACCTGACACACACACACGCAGCACCTGACACAGACATGCAGCGCCTGACACACACACGCAGACATGCAGCACCTGACACACACATGCAGCACCTGACAGACACACACACACACACACACACACATGCAGCACCTGACACACCCACACACACAGACATGCAGCACCTGACACACCCACACACACACGCAGCACCTGACACACATACATACATGTGGCATTTAACGCACACACGCACAGCACCTGACACACAATCATATACACTCAGAGCACCTAACACACACATACACTCGCAGCACCTCACACACACTCGTATACACACGCAGCACCTGCCACTCACACATATATACACATGTAGCACCTGCCACTCCCACATACATGAACAGCACCTAACACACACATATATACATGCAGCACCTGACACACACATACACGTGCAGCACCTGACAGTCACACACATACAGATGCGACACAAACACATACACGCTCAACACCTGACACCCACGTGGCAGCTGACGCATACAAATGCAGCACCTGAGATACACACATATACACGTGCAGCACCTGAGACACACACATACACGTACAGCACCTGACACACACACACATGTATGTACACGCGCGGCTCCAGGCACACACATACGTACGTACACACGCGGAATTTAACACACACACACACATACACGTGCGGCACCTGACACACATGTACGAACACGCGTGGCTCCTGACACACACACACGCGTGGCTCCTGACACACACACACACACATGTACGAACACGCGCGGCTCCTGACACACACACGTATATACGTATACGCACGGCACCTGACACCTACACGTATGTACGTATACGCACGGCTCCTGACACCCACACGCATGTACACGCGCGGCTCCTGGCACACACACACACACACGTACGTACACGCGCGGCACCTGACACACGCCTGTACGTACACACATGCACAGCACCTGACATACACACATGTAGGTACGCGCCACCTGACACACACACACACACACACGTACACGTACGACACTTGACACACACGTACGTACACGCACGGCACTGACACGTATGTACGCGCACGGCACCTGACACTCACGTACATACTAGTGATGAGTGGGTTCGGTTCGTCGGAATCCGAACCCCCCGAACTTCACCCATTTTACACGGGTCCGAGGCAGGTTCGAACCTTCCCGCCTTGCTCGGCTAGCCTGAGCGCGCACGAACGTCATCATCCCGCTGTCGGATTCTCGCGAGATTCGGATGTCTGCATTCGTGGAAAGGGATCCCATGTGTAAACATGGGACCCCTTTCAGTCCGTCTGGTCCGGGTGTTCGGTTTGTTGTTTTGCCAAGTACGTGGATTTAATCTGGAACCTGGATCAGGTGAGTATAATTATCTTTTATTTTCAGGTACCCGTGGATTCTACTTGGAGAAGAGGACCGACTGCTTCATGTCAACATAGGTAAGTATGTGTGTGTCGGCAGGTGGGAAATAAAGTTATACTTTCACGGTGTCTGTGTCCTGTTTTTATTTGGGTATTTTTTCCCCAGTAGAACTACAGGTACCAGCGGGCCCGTTTTTCTCCTGCATGCTGGTACTTGTGGTTCTCCAAGTACCAGCTTGCGGGGGAGGCTTGCTGGGACTTGTAGTACTACTAGAAAAAACAATATTCTTTAAATTTTCTCAAGGCTATCAGCCTCCCATCCGCAGCCCTTGGATGGGGGGGACAGCCTCGGGCTTCACCCCTGGCCCTTAGGTGGCTGGGGGGGGGACCCCTTGATTGAAGGGGTCCCCACTCCCCCAGGGTACCCCGGCCAGGGGTGACTAGTTGGATATTTAATGCCACGGCCGCAGGGCACTGTATAAAAGTGACCCCCGGCTGTGGCATTATCTGTCCAGCTAGTGGAGCCCGATGCTGGTGTAAAAAATACGGGGGACCCCTACTCTTTTTGTCCCCCGTATTTTTTGCATAAGCACCAGGCGCAGAGCCCGGTGCTGGTTTTAAAAATACGGGGGATCCCCTGTCCGTTTTTCCCCCGGATTTTTAGAACCAGGACCGGCTCGAAGAGCCCGAGGCTGGTTATGCTTTGGAGGGGGGACCCACGCAATTTTTTTTTCGGGTTTTTCACATTCCATTTAAAAAATAAATAATATTTTAAAAAATATATAAATAATACTTGTGCCTCCAAAAAAGACAAACCAAGTACCTAATCCCTTCTAATATAAATAGATATGCTATTACCAAAAAAAAAAAACTGCAAAAAAAAAACATGTTTTTAAATTTTTTTTATTAGATTCCGCCAGCAAAGTGTGGCGGATTGAAAATGACGAATTTACTGTTTAAAAGCACTGTTGTCGAATTTACAAACTTCAATTGAATATACTTTTGTCGAATTGCCGCATTTGTACCATTGCAGAAAAGTCGAATTTGTCAAATGTCGAATTTTAAAGTCGAATTTTGAAAGCCTGTAAGAATAGGCTCCGTCCCCTTCTACCCCTGTACCTTGCTCTCTCCTGTCTGTGCTCTCTCCCGTCTGTAGGACTAGGCCCCGCCCCCTTCTTACCCTCCTGTGACTGCTCTCTCCTGACAAGTGGACCAGGCCTGCCCCCTACACGCTGCTGGTGTCTTCATTGTTACTTGGTCTGGAGCTCCGTTGGGGAGAGAACTCACGTGAGCTCATTAAGAATGAGGAACTGGGATGTTTTAATTTTATTGTGAGTAGTGTAGTGTGGTGATGTAGTATGTTGTATGGGGGGTATAGTGTAATTATGAAGTGCAGCATATGGGAGGGCTGTAGCATAGTGATGTAGTGTGGCATATGGGGGGTGGTAGCGCATAGGCGTGCGTACAGGGGGTGCCTGGTGCGCACAGGCACTCCCTAATGTTCAGCACCGCTGCACGCCACGCTTGCTGTAGCACAGTGATCGCTGACTGTGTGATCGGTGGAGCCTAGCCTGCAGCTCATTTCCGTACCTCCCACCACCGCTGCACCCGACCCCCCTCTGCCTGCTGCTAATACTATGCTGAGTGCATTCGTCGGCGGCCTCACTGGGGGGACTGGCGTCACCTTGCAATGTGACGTGGTGATGTCCGCCCATGCTCTCCTCCCGCCCACCTGTGCTTTCCTCCTGCTGCGGTCTCTCAGTCCTAGTGTGCCGCGGCCGCCACACCACTGGCAGTGTTCCTCTAGGAGGGACTGGGAGCTGCTGGCAGACACATTCTGCTGAGACTTACTTGTCAGTGCGGGTTCCGGACGGCAGGCGGCGGGTGGGAGGGCAGACGGGGAGCAGGTGTCACAAGGAGTGTGTGGGTAACTAATTCACAATACTTCCGCTCAACGTGGCACTGCTGGTCCTTCATCTCCCATGTCTCTTCACCAGGTGGCGGGCGGCCCGGAAATTAAGTGATGTGTTGTGCAGCAGTCAGTGTGAAGTGACTGTGAGTAACACTGGTGGTGCTGATGATGCTGCTGCAGAATCTGGAAGCAATTAATTCATAAATATAATGTACTCTATCAGTGTTTCTCTGACGTCCTAGTGGATGCTGGGAACTCCGTAAGGACCATGGGGATTAGCGGCTCCGCAGGATACTGGGCACAAAAGTAAAGCTTTAGGACTACCTGGTGTGC
The DNA here is from genome assembly GCF_028390025.1 of Pseudophryne corroboree. Classification (NCBI taxonomy): domain Eukaryota; kingdom Metazoa; phylum Chordata; class Amphibia; order Anura; family Myobatrachidae; genus Pseudophryne; species Pseudophryne corroboree. The sequence continues at coordinate 256,011 of NW_026970385.1, forward strand.
ACTGGCTCCTCCCCCTATGACAATCCTCCAAGCCTCAGTTAGATTTTTGTGCCCGGCCGATAAGGGTGCACACTAGGGGCTCTCCTGAGCTTCTTAGTGAAAGTTTAGTTTTAGGTTTTTTATTTTCAGTGAGACCTGCTGGCAACAGGCTCACTGCATCGAGGGACTAAGGGGAGAAGAAGCGAACTCACCTGCGTGCAGAGTGGATTGGGCTTCTTAGGCTACTGGACACCATTAGCTCCAGAGGGACCAAACACAGGCCCAGCCTCGGAGCTCGGTCCCAGAGCCGCGCCGCCGGCCCCCTTACAGAGCCAGAAGCAAGAAGAGGTCCGGAAAATCGGCGGCAGAAGACATCCTGTCTTCACCAAGGTAGCGCACAGCACTGCAGCTGTGCGCCATTGCTCCTCAGCACACTTCACACTTCGGTCACTGAGGGTGCAGGGCGCTAGGGGGGGGCACCCTGAGCAGCAATAGAAACACCTTGGCTGGCGAAAATACATCACATATAGCCCCCAGGGCTATATGGATGAATTTTAACCCCTGGCAGATTCCACAGAAAAACGGGAGAAAAGGCCGCCGAGAAGGGGGCAGAGCCTATCTCCTCAGCACACTGGCGCCATTTTCTCTCACAGCTCCGTTGGAGGGAAACTCCCTGGCTCTCCCCTGCAGTTACTACACTACAGAAAGGGGTTAAAAAAGAGAGGGGGGCACTAATTAGGCGTAGTATAACAATACAGCAGCTATAAGTTGAAAAACACTTATATAAGGTTATCCCTGTATATATATATATATATATATATATAGCGCTCTGGTGTGTGCTGGCATACTCTCCCTCTGTCTCCCCAAAGGGCTAGTGGGGTCCTGTCCTCTATCAGAGCATTCCCTGTGTGTGTGTGTGTCGGTACGATTGTGTCGACATGTATGAGGAGGAAAATGGTGTGGAGGCGGAGCAATTGCCTGTAATGGAGTTGTCACCCCCTAGGGAGTCGACACCTGAGTGGCTGAGCTTATGGAAGGAATTACGTGACAGTGTCAGCTCTTTACAAAAGATTGATGACATGAGACAGCCGGCTACTCAGCCTGTGCCTGTCCAGGTGTCTCAAAAGCCATCAGGGGCTCTAAAACGCCCGTTACCGCAGATGGCAGATACAGACGCCGACACGGATACTGATTCCAGTGTCGACGATTAAGAGACGAATGTGACTTCCAGTAGGGCCACACGTTACATGATTGAGGCTATGGAAAATGTTTTTACACATTTCTGATAATACCAGTACCACTAAAAAGGGTATTATGTTGGGTGAGAAAAAACTGCCTGTAGTTTTTCCTGCATCTGAGGAATTAAATGAAGTGTGTGATGATGCGTGGGTTTCCCCCGATAAAAACTGTTAATTCCTAAAAAGTTATTAGCATCATACCCCTTCCCGCCAGAGGATAGGGCACATTGGGAAACACCCCCTAGGGTGAATAAAGCGCTCACACGCTTGTCTAAACAGGTGGCACTACCGTCCCCGGATATGGCCGCCCTTAAGGAACCTGCTGACAGAAAGCAGTAAAATATCCTAAAATGTATATACACTCACACGGGTGTGATACTGCGACCAGCAATCGCCTCAGCCTGGATGTGCAGTGCTGGGGTGGCTTGGTCGGATTCCCTGACTGACAATATTGATACCCTAGATAGGGACAGTATATTACTGACTATAGAGCATTTAAAAGATGCTTTCTATATATGCGTGATGCACAGAGGGATATTTGCCGACTGGCATCAAGAGTAAGTGCGCTGTCCATTTCTGCCAGAAGAGGGTTATGGACAAGACAGTGGTCAGGTGATGCTGATTCCAAAAGGCATATGGAAGTATCGCCTTATAAAAGGGAGGAGTTATTTGGGGTAGGTCTAACAGACCTGGTGGCCACGGCAACGGCTGGGAAATCCACATTTTTACCCCAGGTAGCCTCTCAACATAAGAAGACGCCGTATTATCAGGCGCAGTCCTTTGGGCCCCATAAGGGCAAGCGGGCAAAAGGCTCCTCATTTCTGCCCCGTGGCAGAGGGAGAGGAAAAAGGCTGCAGCAAACAGCCAGTTCCCAGGAACAGAAACGGTGGGGGCCCGTCTCATAAATTTCAGCGTGCAGTGGGCTCACTCACAGGTGGACCCCTGGATCCTTCAGGTGGTATCTCAGGGGTACAAATTGGAATTCGAGACGTCTCCCCTTCGCCGTTTTCCTAAAGTCTGCTTTACCGACGTCTCCCTCCGACAGGGAGGCGGTATGGGAAGCCATTCACAAGCTGTATTCCCAGCAGGTGATAATCAAGGTACCCCTCCTACAACAGGGAAAGGGGTATTATTCCACGCTGTTTGTGGTACCGAAGCCGGACGGCTCGGTGAGACCTAATTTAAATCTGAAATCCTTGAACACTTACATACAAAGGTTCAAATTCAAGATGGAGTCACTCAGAGCGGTGATGGCAAACCGGGAAGAAGGGGATTATATGGTGTCTCTGGACATCAAGGATGCTTATCTCCATGTCCCAAATTACCCTTCTCACCAAGGGTACCTCAGGTTTGTGGTACAGAACTGTCACTATCAGTTTCAGACGCTGCCGTTTGGTTTGTCCACGGCACCCCGGGTCTTTACCAAAGTAATGGCCGAAATGATGATACTCCTTCGAAGGAAGGGAGTTTTAATTATCCCTTACTTGGACGATCTCCGGATAAGGGCAAGATCCAGGGAACAGTTGGTAGTCGGGGTAGCACTATCTCAAGTAGTGTTGCGGCAGCACGGTTGGATTCTTAATATTCCAAAATCGCAGCTGATTCCGACGACACGTCTTCTATTCCTAAGGATGATCCTGGACACAGTCCAGAAAATAAGAATTTACTTACCGATAATTCTATTTCTCATAGTCCGTAGTGGATGCTGGGGACTCCGAAAGGACCATGGGGAATAGCGGCTCCGCAGGAGACTGGGCACAAAGTAAAAGCTTTAGGACTAGCTGGTGTGCACTGGCTCCTCCCCCTATGACCCTCCTCCAAGCCTCAGTTAGGATACTGTGCCCGGACGAGCGTACACAATAAGGAAGGATTTTGAATCCCGGGTAAGACTCATACCAGCCACACCAATCACACCGTACAACTTGTGATCTGAACCCAGTTAACAGCATGATAACAGAAGGAGCCTCTGAAAAGATGGCTCACAACAACAATAACCCGATTTTTGTAACAATAACTATGTACAAGTAATGCAGACAATCCGCACTTGGGATGGGCGCCCAGCATCCACTATGGACTATGAGAAATAGAATTATCGGTAAGTAAATTCTTATTTTCTCTAACGTCCTAGTGGATGCTGGGGACTCCGAAAGGACCATGGGGATTATACCAAAGCTCCCAACCGGGTGGGAGAGTGCGGATGACTCTGCAGCACCGAATGAGAGAACTCCAGGTCCTCCTCAGCCAGGGTATCAAATTTGTAGAATTTAGCAAACATGTTTTCCCCTGACCAAGTAGCTGCTCGGCAAAGTTGTAAAGCCGAGACCCCTCGGGCAGCCGCCCAAGATGAGCCCACTTTCCGTGTGGAATGGGCTTTTACAGATTTTGGCTGTGGCAGGCCTGCCACAGAATGTGCAAGCTGAATTGTACTACAAATCCAACGAGCAATCGTCTGCTTAGAAGCAGGAGCACCCAGCTTGCTGGGTGCATACAGGATAAACAGCGAATCAGATTTTCTGACTCCAGCCGTCCTGGAAACATATATTTTCAGGGCCCTGACTACGTCCAGCAACTTGGAATCCTCCAAGTCCCTAGTAGCCGCAGGCACCACATATGAAAAATTAGGTAAGGGCTTTTATAGGATAAAGCCGCCAATTCTGAGACACGATGTACAGAGAGCCAACGTAAAAAATAACAATGTTTATTAATAAAACATATAAAAAGATTAATTGTCAAATAACCGGTGAAAAATATATATAAATATATATAAGAACATTCTACCTTTGAGAAAGTCACGTGAACGTGACGAAACGCGTCAGGACCCGCCCCTATCCACACTCAGCTCAGGTGAAATCTTCCAGGTGTTCCTTGGTCCCCGCTGCACCCTCCTTCTACAGCATCCGACATCAGCGGCTTCAGCGCACACGCCGCCACGACCGGGTTGTGAGAGAGACGGTCCATTCCTTTCCGCTGCACAGCGTATATGGGCATTGCAGGACATTGAAGCCGAGGACGCTCGGCTCTTACCAGCCCATTTTGGAAAGGTATTGAATATCAATTTCAACTGAGGGACTTTTTTATTCATTAGGATCCTACCAACACACCTGGTATTTATCAACTATCTAACAAGTGAATCACTGAACTTTTCACCCCAATAAGCTGAGTCATTACAATATACCACTAGCTCACGTCTAGTGACTGTTCTTATATATATTTGTATATATTTTTCACCGGTTATTTGACAATTAATCTTTTTATATGTTTTATTAATAAACATTGTTATTTTTTACGTTGGCTCTCTGTACATCATGTTTCGTTCCTGATATTCAGCGCAGCCGTTTGTTCTTTTTCTATGCTATCACCACAATACTACACATAGTATTCCGGCAAGCGCAGACTATCAGGAACATAAAATTGTGATTATTTAATTCTATGAAACACGTATTGGTTTTCACTTTTTATTTTGATGATTAGGCGCTCGTTTGTTGCAGTTTTTTGTTTTGGTCAATTCTGAGACACGCCTGGCTGAAGCCAGGGCTAACAGCATTACCACTTTCCATGTGAGATATTTTAAGTCCACAGTGGTGAGTGGTTCAAACCAATGTGATTTTAGGAATCCCAAAACTACATTGAGATCCCAAGGTGCCACTGGAGGCACAAAAGGAGGCTGTATATGCAGTACTCCCTTGACAAACGTCTGAACTTCAGGAACAGAAGCCAGTTCTTTTTGGAAGAATATTGACAGGGCCGAAATTTGAACCTTAATGGACCCTAATTTGAGGCCCATAGACAGTCCTGTTTGCAGGAAATGCAGGAAACGACCCAGTTGAAATTCCTCTGTAGGGGCCTTCCTGGCCTCGCACCACGCAACATATTTACGCCAAATACGGTGATAATGTTGTATGGTTACATCCTTCCTGGCTTTGATCAGGGTAGGGATGACTTCATCCGGAATGCCTTTTTCCTTCAGGATCCGGCGTTCAACCGCCATGCCGTCAAACGCAGCCGCGGTAAGTCTTGGAACAGACATGGTCCCTGCTGGAGCAGGTCCTTTCTTAGAGGTAGAGGCCACGGGTCTTCCGTGAGCATCTCTTGAATTTCCGGGTACCAAGTCCTTCTTGGCCAATCCGGAGCCACGAGTATAGTCTTTACTCCTCTCCTTCTTATGATTCTCAGTACTTTTGGTATGAGAGGAAGAGGAGGGAACACATACACTGACTGGTACACCCACGGTGTTACCAGAGAGTCCACAGCTATTGCCTGAGGGTCCCTTGACCTGGCGCAATATCTGTCCAGCTTTTTGTTGAGGCGGGACGCCATCATGTCCACCCTTTGGTTTTTCCCAACGGTTCACAATCATGTGGAAGACTTCTGGGTGAAGTCCCCACTCCCCCGGGTGAAGATCGTGTCTGCTGAGGAAGTCTGCTTCCCAGTTGTCCACTCCCGGAATGAACACTGCTGACAGTGCTATCACATGATTCTCCGCCCAGCGAAGAATCCTTGCCACTTCCATCATTGCCCTCCTGCTTCTTGTGCCGCCCTGTCTGTTTACGTGGGCGACTGCCGTGATGTTGTCCGACTGGATCAACACCGGCTGACCCTGAAGCAGAGGTCTTGCCTGACTTAGGGCATTGTAAATGGCCCTTAGTTCCAGGATATTTATGTGAAGTGACGTTTCCATGCTTGACCACAAGCCCAGGAAATTTCTTCCCTGTGTGACTGCTCCCCAGCCTCTCAGGCTGGCATCCGTGGTCACCAGGACCCAATCCTGAATGCCGAATCTGCGGCCCTCTAGGAGATGAGCACTCTGTAACCACCACAGGAGAGACATCCTTGTCCTTGGAGACAGGGTTATCCGCTGATGCATTTGAAGATGCGATCCGGACCATTTGTCCAGCAGATCCCACTGAAAAGTTCTTGCATGGAATCTGCCGAATGGAATCGCTTCGTAAGAAGCCACCATCTTTCCCAGGACCATTGTGCATTGTACTGACACTTGGCCTGGTCTTAGGAGGTTCCTGACTATGTCGGATAACTCCTTGGCTTTCTCCTCCGGGAGAAACACCTTTTTCTGTACTGTGTCCAGAATCATCCCTAGGAACAGCAGACGTGTCGTCGGAATCAGCTGCGATTTTGGAATATTTAGAATCCATCCGTGCTGTCGTAGTACTACTTGAGATAGTGCTACTCCGACCTCTAACTGTTCTCTGGACCTTGCCTGCTTACTTTGTGCCTTCCAATGCACAATGCAAACTACAGGTAGTGCTGCAGGGCCCACACCCTTTTACTTGCCGTACAGAGCAGCTCTGGAGCTGTTACAGTGCCCAGCTGCTGCAAGAAATCAGCTTGAATGCTTCAGGGGCTGGGGCATAGCCAACATGAGCCCCACACCGAAGGAGGGTGGAGGTGTTTAATGCGAACTAGGGGTCATCCAAGCACCGCAAAAGGCCGCCATGCCCTGCACGCCCCTTTTCTCTTTTCATATGCAGACGAGGGTTGAAGCCAACTTTGACCCACTGCTTGGATGACATCACCGTATGCAAATCCATCTGCTGCAGGCCTTCCCCCAGGAATGCTTGCACTAGTTGTTGCATTTGGTTTGTTGTTTGACCCACTGCTTGGATGACATCACCATATGCAAATCCATCTGCTGCAGGCCTTCCCCCAGGAATGCTTGCACTAGTAGTTGCATTTGGTTTGTTGTTTGGGGGTGCTTCAGTATTAGGCAGCCTTCTGCCCTCCCATGTTCATCTGAAAATATGTGTTCTCCCTGCAGTTGTTGTCCCCAGATGAGAGTTCCCTTGTGTTGCCTCAGTTGAATCTCCTTTACTTGACAGAGATGTGCCTGAGCAGCGGCCCTCCCCAGCCCTATCCCAAATCATACTTATTTTGCATAGGAGATACCATGGTCATGAAGATTGTTCTCCCAGGGTGAGGTTCATTCATTGCATTCTGGGTATGCTGACCCCTGTGATTTCCCCAAATGTGGGAAACTCGACTGCATTATTTGTGGTAGTGGGGGACTGTGTTTGTGCTTTCCTCTGGTCAGCTCTGGTAAAAGTCAGATTTATTTGTCTCAGATCTTCCTCTAGCCTTGTTCTTCTTTCGAGAGTTCCCTTGTGCTGCCTCAGATGGATCTCCTTCACTTGACAGGGGGGTACCCGAGCAGCGACCCTCCCCAGCTCTAGCCCAACTTCTACTTACCTGGCAGGTGAGATACTATGATCATGTAGGTGCTTCTCCCAGGGCAAGGCTCACCCATTGCACTCTGGGTGTGCTGCTCCTGCGATTTCCCCAAATGTGGGAAACTTGACTGCATAATTTGTGTTTCCCCTGGTCGGCTCTCATATAATTCAGATCTCTTTGTCTCAGGTCTCTCTCCAGCCTAGTTTGCTGTCTGTTTCAACTTCTCTTTTCTTGAGCCTCTCCCTTCTATGCCCTTGCGCACTATCCTGACTTCTCCCGTCTGCTTACTTTGTGCCTTCCAATGCACAATGCAAACTACAGGTAGTGCTGCAGGGCCCACACCCTTTTACTTGCCGTTCAGAGCAGCTCTGGAGCTGTTACAGTGCCCAGCTGCTGCAAGAAATCAGCTTGAATGCTTCAGGGGCTGGGGCATAGCCAACATGAGCCCCACACCGAAGGAGGGTGGAGGTGTTTAATGCGAACTAGGGGTCATCCAAGCGCCGCAAAAGGCCGCCATGCCCTGCACGCCCCTTTTCTCTTTTCATATGCAGACGAGGGTTGAAGCCAACTTTGACCCACTGCTTGGATGACATCACCATATGCAAATCCATCTGCTGCAGGCCTTCCCCCAGGAATGCTTGTACTAGTTGTTGCATTTGGTTTGTTGTTTGGGGGTGCTTCAGTATTAGGCAGCCTTCTGCCCTCCCATGTTTATCTGGAAATATGTGTTCTCCCTGCAGTTGTTGTCCCCAGATGAGAGTTCCCTTGTGCTGCCTCAGTTGAATCTCCTTTACTTGACAGAGATGTGCCTGAGCAGCGGCCCTCCCCAGCCCTATCCAAAATCATACTTATTTTGCATAGGCGATACCATGGTCATGAAGATTGTTCTCCCAGGGTGAGGTTCATTCATTGCATTCTGGGTATGCTGACCCCTGTGATTTCCCCAAATGTGGGAAACTCGACTGCATTATTTGTGGTAGTGGGGGACTGTGTTTGTGCTTTCCTCTGGACAGCTCTGGTAAAAGTCAGATTTATTTGTCTCAGATCTTCCTCTAGCCTTGTTCTTCTTTCGAGAGTTCCCTTGTGCTGCCTCAGTTGGATCTCTTTCACTTGACAGGGGGGTGCCAGAGCAGCGACCCTCCTCAGCTCTAGCCCAACTCCTACTTACCTGCCAGGTGAGATACTTTGATCATGAAGGTGCTTCTCCCAGGGCAAGGCTCACCCATTGCACTCTGGGTGTGGTGCCCCTGCGATTTCCCCAAATGTGGGAAGCTTGACTGCATAATTTGTGTTTCCCCTGGTCAGCTCTCGTATAATTCAGATCTCTTTGTCTCAGGTCTCTCTCCAGCCTAGTTTGCTGTCTGTTTCCACTTCTTTTTTCATGAGCCCCTCCCTTTTATACCCTTGTGCACTATCCTGACTTCTCCTCCTGTCTGCTTACTTTGTGCCTTCCAATGCACAATGCAAACTACAGGTAGTGCTGCAGGGCCCACACCCTTTTACTTGCCGTACAGAGCAGCTCTGGAGCTGTTACAGTGCCCAGCTGCTGCAAGAAATCAGCTTGAATGCTTCAGGGGCTGGGGCATAGCCAACATGAGCCCCACACCGAAGGAGGGTGGAGGTGTTTAATGTGAACTAGGGGTCATCCAAGCGCCGCAAAAGGCCGCCATGCCCTGCACGCCCCTTTTCTCTTTTCATATGCAGACGAGGGTTGAAGCCAACTTTGACCCACTGCTTGGATGACATCACCGTATGCAAATCCATCTGCTGCAGGCCTTCCCCCAGGAATGCTTGCACTAGTTGTTGCATTTGGTTTGTTGTTTGGGGGTGCTTCAGTATTAAGCAGCCTTCTGCCCTCCCATGTTCATCTGAAAATATGTGTTCTCCCTGCAGTTGTTGTCCCCAGATGAGAGTTCCCTTGTGCTGCCTCAGTTGAATCTCCTTTACTTGACAGAGATGTGCCTGAGCAGCGGCCCTCCCCAGCCCTATCCCAAATCATACTTATTTTGCATAGGAGATACCATGGTCATGAAGATTGTTCTCCCAGGGTGAGGTTCATTCATTGTATTCTGGGTATGCTGACCCCTGTGATTTCCCCAAATGTGGGAAACTCGACTGCATTATTTGTGGTAGTGGGGGACTGTGTTTGTGCTTTCCTCTGGTCAGCTCTGGTAAAAGTCAGATTTATTTGTCTCAGATCTTCCTCTAGCCTTGTTCTTCTTTCGAGCGTTCCCTTGTGCTGCCTCAGTTGGATCTCTTTCACTTGACAGGGGGGTGCCCGAGCAGCGACCCTCCCCAGCTCTAGCCCAACTCCTACTTACCTGCCAGGTGAGATACTATGATCATGAAGGTGCTTCTCCCAGGGCAAGGCTCACCCATTGCACTCTGATTTCCCCAAATGTGGGAAGCTTGACTGCATAATTTGTGTTTCCCCTGGTCGGCTCTCGTATAATTCAGATCTCTTTGTCTCAGGTCTCTCTCCAGCCTAATTTGCTGTCTGTTTCCACTTCTTTTTTCATGAGCCCCTCCCTTTTATACCCTTGTGCACTATCCTGACTTCTCCTCCTGTCTGCTTTCTTTGTGCCTTCCAATGCACAATGCAAACTACAGGTAGTGCTGCAGGGCCCACACCCTTTTACTTGCCGTACAGAGCAGCTCTGGAGCTGTTACAGTGCCCAGCTGCTGCAAGAAATCAGCTTGAATGCTTCAGGGGCTGGGGCATAGCCAACATGAGCCCCACACCGAAGGAGGGTGGAGGTGTTTAATGCGAACTAGGGGTCATCCAAGCGTCGCAAAAGGCCGCCATGCCCTGCACGCCCCTTTTCTCTTTTCATATGCAGACGAGGGTTGAAGCCAACTTTGACCCACTGCTTGGATGACATCACCGTATGCAAATCCATCTGCTGCAGGCCTTCCCCCAGGAATGCTTGCACTAGTTGTTGCATTTGGTTTGTTGTTTGGGGGTGCTTCAGTATTAGGCAGCCTTCTGCCCTCCCATGTTCATCTGAAAATATGTGTTCTCCCTGCAGTTGTTGTCCCCAGATGAGAGTTCCCTTGTGCTGCCTCAGTTGAATCTCCTTTACTTGACAGAGATGTGCATGAGCAGCGGCCCTCCCCAGCCCTATCCCAAATCATACTTATTTTGCATAGGAGATACCATGGTCATGAAGATTACTCTCCCAGGGTGAGGTTCATTCATTGCATTCTGGGTATGCTGACCCCTGTGATTTCCCCAAATGTGGGAAACGCGACTGCTTTATTTGTTGGTAGTGGGGGGACTGTGTTTGTGCTTTCTTCTGGTCAGCTCTGGTAAAAGTCAGATTTCTTTGTCTCAGATCTTCCTCTAGCCTTGTTCTTCTTTCGAGAGTTCCTTTGTGCTGCCTCAGTTGGATCTCCTTCACTTGACAGGGGGGTGCCCGAGCAGCGACCCTCCCCAGCTCTTGCCCAACTCCTACTTACCTGCCAGGTGAGATACTATGATCATGAAGGTGCTTCTCCCAGGGCAAGGCTCACCCATTGCACTCTGGGTGTGCTGCCCCTGCGATTTCCCCAAATGTGGGAAACTTGACTGCATAATTTGTGTTTCCCCTGGTCGGCTCTCGTATAATTCAGATCTCTTTGTCTCAGGTCTCTCTCCAGCCTAGTTTGCTGTCTGTTTCCACTTCTCTTTTCTTGAGCCGCTCCCTTCTATGCCCTTGCGCACTATCCTGACTTCTCCCGTCTGCTTACTTTGTGCCTTCCTACGCACAATGCGAACTACAGGTAGTGCTGCAGGGCCCACACCCTTTTAGTTGCCTTACAGAGCAGCTCTGGAGCTGTTACAGTGCCCAGCTGCTGCAAGAAATCAGCTTGAATGCTTCAGGGGCTGGGGCATAGCCAACATGAGCCCCACACCGAAGGAGGGTGGAGGTGTTTAATGCGAACTAGGGGTCATCCAAGCGCCGCAAAAGGCCGCCATGCCCTGCATAACCCTTTTCTCTTTTCATATGCAGATGAGGGTTCCAGCCAACTTTGGCCCACTGCTTGGATGACATCACCGTATGCAAATCCGTCTTCTGCAGACCTTCACCCAGGAATGCTTTTACTAGTTGTTGCATTTGGTTTGTTGTTTGGGGGTGCTTCAGTATTAGGCAGCCTTCTGTCCTCCCATGTTCATCTGAAAATATGTGTTCTCCCTGCAGTTGTTGTCCCCAGATGAGAGTTCCCTTGTGCTGCCTCAGTTGAATCTCCTTTACTTGACAGAGATGTGCCTGAGCAGCGGCCCTCCCCAGCCCTATCCCAAATCATACTTATTTTGCATAGGAGATACCATGGTCATGAAGATTGTTCTCCCAGGGTGAGGTTCATTCATTGCATTCTGGGTATGCTGACCCCTGTGATTTCCCCAAATTTGGGAAACTCGACTGCATTATTTGTGGTAGTGGGGGACTGTGTTTGTGCTTTCCTCTGGTCAGCTCTGGTAAAAGTCAGATTTCTTTGTCTCAGATCTTCCTCTAGCCTTGTTCTTCTTTCGAGAGTTTCCTTGTGCTGCCTCAGTTGGATCTCCTTCACTTGACAGGGGGGTGCCCGAGCAGCGACCCTCCCAAGCTCTAGCCCAACTCCTACTTACCTGCCAGGTGAGATACTATAATCAGGAAGGTGCTTCTCCCAGGGCAAGGCTCACCCATTGCACTCTGGGTGTGCTGCTCCTGCGATTTCCCCAAATGTGGGAAACTTGACTGCATAATTTGTGTTTCCCCTGGTCGGCTCTCGTATAATTCAGATCTCTTTGTCTCAGGTCTCTCTCCAGCCTAGTTTGCTGTCTGTTTCAACTTCTCTTTTCTTGAGCCGCTCCCTTCTATGCCCTTGCGCACTATCCTGACTTCTCCCGTCTGCTTACTTTGTGCCTTCCAATGCACAATGCAAACTACAGGTAGTGCTGCAGGGCCCACACCCTTTTACTTGCCGTTCAGAGCAGCTCTGGAGCTGTTACAGTGCCCAGCTGCTGCAATAAATCAGCTTGAATGCTTCAGGGGATGGGGCATGGCCAACATGAGCCCCACACCAAAGGAGGGTGGGGGTGTTTAATGCGAACTAGGGGTCATCCAAGCACCGCAAAAGGCCGCCATGCCCTGCACGCCCCTTTTCTCTTTTCATATGCAGATGAGGGTTGAAGCCAACTTTGACCCACTGCTTGGATGACATCACCGTATGCAAATCCGTCTTCTGCAGAACTTACCCCAGGAATGCTTGCACTAGTTGTTGCATTTGGTTTGTTGTTTGGGGGTGCTTCAGTATTAGGCAGCCTTCTGCCCTCCCATGTTCATCTGAAAATATGTGTTCTCCCTGCAGTTGTTGTCCCCAGATGAGAGTTCCCTTGTGCTGCCTCAGTTGAATCTCCTTTACTTGACAGAGATGTGCATGAGCAGCGGCCCTCCCCAGCCCTATCCCAAATCATACTTATTTTGCATAGGAGATACCATGGTCATGAAGATTACTCTCCCAGGGTGAGGTTCATTCATTGCATTCTGGGTATGCTGACCCCTGTGATTTCCCCAAATGTGGGAAACGCGACTGCTTTATTTGTTGGTAGTGGGGGACTGTGTTTGTGTTTTCCTCTGGTCAGCTCTGGTAAAAGTCAAATTTCTTTGTCTCAGATCTTCCTCTAGCCTTGTTCTTCTTTCGAGAGTTTCCTTGTGCTGCCTCAGTTGGATCTCCTTCACTTGACAGGGGGGTGCCCGAGCAGCGACCCTCCCCAGCTCTAGCCCAACTCCTACTTACCTGCCAGGTGAGATACTATGATCATGAAGGTGCTTCTCCCAGGGCAAGGCTCACCCATTGCACTCTGGGTGTGCTGCCCCTGCGATTTCCCCAAATGTGGGAAACTTGACTGCATAATTTGTGTTTCCCCTGGTCAGGTCTCGTATAATTCAGATCTCTTTGTCTCAGGTCTCTCTCCAGCCTAGTTTGCTGTCTGTTTCAACTTCTCTTTTCTTGAGCCGCTCCCTTTTATACCCTTGTGCACTATCCTGACTTCTCCTCCTGTCTGCTTACTTTGTGCCTTCCAATGCGCAATGCAAACTACAGGTAGTGCTGCAGGGCCCACACCCTTTTACTTGCCTAACAGAACAGCTCTGGAGCTGTTACAGTGCCAAGCTGCTGCAAGAAATCAGCTTGAATGCTTCAGGGGATGGGGCATGGCCAACATGAGCCCCACACCGAAGGAGGGTGGGGGTGTTTAATGCGAACTAAGGGTCATCCAAGCGCCGCAAAAGGCCGCCATGCCCTGCATACCCCTTTTCTCTTTTCATATGCAGATGAGGGTTCCAGCCAACTTTGGCCCACTGCTTGGATGACATCACCGTATGCAATTCCGTCTTCTGCAGAACTTCCCCCAGGAATGCTTGTACTAGTTGTTGCATTTGGTTTGTTGTTTGGGGGTGCTTCAGTATTAGGCAGCCTTCTGCCCTCCCATGTTCATCTGAAAATATGTGTTCTCCCTGCAGTTGTTGTCCCCAGATGAGAGTTCCCTTGTGCTGCCTCAGTTGAATCTCCTTAACTTGACAGAGATGTGCCTGAGCAGCGGCCCACCCCAGCTCTATCCCAAATCATACTTATTTTGCATAGGAGATACCATGGTCATGAAGATTATTCTCCCAGGGTGAGGTTCATTCATTGCATTCTGGGTATGCTGACCCCTGTGATTTCCCCAAATGTGGGAAACTCGACTGCTTTATTTGTGGTAGTGGGGGACTGTGTTTGTGTTTTCCTCTGGTCAGCTCTGGTAAAAGTCAGATTTCTTTGTTTCAGATCTTCCTCTAGCCTTGTTCTTCTTTTGAGAGTTCCCTTGTGCTGCCTCAGTTGGATCTCCTTCACTTGACAGGGGGGTGCCCGAGCAGAGACCCTCCCCAGCTCTAGCCCAACTCCTACTTACCTGCCAGGTGAGATACTATGATCATGATGGTGCTTCTCCCAGGGCAAGGCTCACCCATTGCACTCTGGGTGTGCTGCCCCTGCGATTTCCCCAAATGTGGGAAACTTGACTGCATAATTTGTGTTTCCCCTGGTCGGCTCTCGTATAATTCAGATCTCTTTGTCTCAGGTCTCTCTCCAGCCTAGTTTGCTGTCTGTTTCCACTTCTCTTTTCTTCAGCCGCTCCCTTTTATACCCTTGTGCACTATCCTGACTTCTCCTCCCGTCTGCTTACTTTGTGCCTTCCAATGCACAATGCAAACTACAGGTAGTGCTGCAGGGCCCACACCCTTTTACTTGCCTTACAGAGCAGCTCTGGAGCTGTTACAGTGCCCAGCTGCTGCAAGAAATCTGCTTGAATGCTTCAGGGGATGGGGCATGGCCAACATGAGCCCCACACCAAAGGAGGGTGGAGGTGTTTAATGCGAACTAGGGGTCATCCAAGCACCGCAAAAGGCCGCCATGCCCTGCACGCCCCTTTTCTCTTTTCATATGCAGATGAGGGTTGAAGCCAACTTTGACCCACTGCTTGGATGACATCACCGTATGCAAATCCGTCTTCTGCAGAACTTCCCCCAGGAATGCTTGCACTAGTTGTTGCATTTGGTTTGTTGTATGGGGGTGCTTCAGTATTAGGCAGCCTTCTGCCCTCCCATGTTCATCTGAAAATATGTGTTCTCCCTGCAGTTGTTGTCCCCAGATGAGAGTTCCCTTGTGCTGCCTCAGTTGAATCTCCTTTACTTGACAGAGATGTGCATGAGCAGCGGCCCTCCCCAGCCCTATTCCAAATCATACTTATTTTGCATAGGAGATACCATGGTCATGAAGATTGTTCTCCCAGGGTGAGGTTCATTCATTGCATTTTGGGTATGCTGACCCCTGTGATTTCCCCAAATGTGGGAAACTTGACTGCATTATTTGTGGTAGTGGGGGACTGTGTTTGTGCTTTCCTCTGGTCAGCTCTGGTAAAAGTCAGATTTCTTTGTCTCAGATTTTCCTCTAGCCTTGTTCTTCTTTCGAGAGTTCCCTTGTGCTGCCTCAGTTGGATCTCCTTCACTTTACAGGGGGGTACCCGAGCAGCGACCCTCCCCAGCTCTAGCCCAACTCCTACTTACCTGCCAGGTGAGATACTATGATCATGAAGGTGCTTCTCCCAGGGCAAGGCTCACCCATTGCTCTGGGTGTGCTGCTCCTGCGATTTCCCCAAATGTGGGAAACTTGACTGCATAATTTGTGTTTCCCCTGGTCGGCTCTCGTATAATTCAGATCTCTTTGTCTCAGGTCTCTCTCCAGCCTAGTTTGCTGTCTGTTTCCACTTCTCTTTTCTTGAGCCGCTCCCTTCTATGCCCTTGCGCACTATCCTGACTTCTCCTCCTGTCTGCTTACTTTGTGCCTTCCAACGCACAATGCGAACTACAGGTAGTGCTGCAGGGCCCACACCCTTTTACTTGCCTTACAGAGCAGCTCTGGAGCTGTTACAGTGCCCAGCTGCTGCAAGAAATCAGCTTGAATGCTTCAGGGGCTGGGGCATAGCCAACATGAGCCCCACACCAAAGGAGGGTGGAGGTGTTTAATGCAAACTAGGGGTCAGCCAAGCGCCGCAAAAGGCCACCATGCCCTGCACGCCCCTTTTCTCTTTTCATATGCAGACGAGGGTTGAAGCCAACTTTGACCCACTGCTTGGATGACATCACCATATGCAAATCCATCTGCGGCAGGCCTTCCCCCAGGAATGCTTGCACTAGTTGTTGCATTTGGTTTGTTGTTTGGGGGTGCTTCAGTATTAGGCAGCCTTCTGCCCTCCCATGTTCATCTGAAAATATATGTTCTCCCTGCAGTTGTTGTCCCCAGATGAGAGTTCCCTTGTGTTGCCTCAGTTAAATCTCCTTTACTTGACAGAGATGTGCATGAGCAGCGGCCCTCCCCAGCCCTATTCCAAATCATACTTATTTTGCATAGGAGATACCATGGTCATGAAGATTTTTCTCCCAGGGTGAGGTTTATTCATTGCATTTTGGGTATGCTGACCCCTGTGATTTCCCCAAATGTGGGAAACTTGACTGCATTATTTGTGGTAGTGGGAGGCTGTGTTTGTGATTTCTTCTGGTCAGCTCTGGTAAAAGTCAGATTTCTTTGTCTCAGATTTTCCTTTAGCCTTGTTCTTCTTTCGAGAGTTCCCTTGTGCTGCCTCAGTTGGATCTCCTTCACTTTACAGGGGGGTACCCGAGCAGCGACCCTCCCCAGCTCTAGCCCAACTCCTACTTACCTGCCAGGTGAGATACTATGATCATGAAGGTGCTTCTCCCAGGGCAAGGCTCACCCATTGTACTCTGGGTGTGCTGCTCCTGCGATTTCCCCAAATGTGGGAAACTTGACTGCATAATTTGTGTTTCCCCTGGTCGGCTCTCGTATAATTCAGATCTCTTTGTCTCAGGTCTCTCTCCAGCCTAGTTTGCTGTCTGTTTCCACTTCTCTTTTCTTCAGCCGCTCCCTTCTATACCCTTGTGCACTATCCTGACTTCTCCTCCCGTCTGCTTACTTTGTGCCTTCCAATGCACAATGCAAACTACAGGTAGTGCTGCAGGGCCCACACCCTTTTACTTGCCTTACAGAGCAGCTCTGGAGCTGTTACAGTGGCCAGCTGCTGCAAGAAATCAGCTTGAATGCTTCAGGGGCTGGGGCATAGCCAACATGAGCCCCACACCGAAGGAGGGTGGAGGTGTTTAATGCGAACTAGGGGAGAAGCACCTACGTGATCATAGTATCTCACCTGGCAAGATCCTCGCATAGAACCTGCCGAAGGGAATGGCCTCGTATGATGCCACCATCATTCCCAGGACTCGAGTGCAGTGATGCACTGACACCTGTTTTGGTTTCAATAGGTTCCTGACCAGAGTCATGAGTTCCTGGGCCTTTTCTATCGGAAGATAAACCCTTTTCTGGTCCGTATCCAGAATAATGCCCAAGCAAAGTCAGACGAGTCGTAGGAACCAACTGCGACTTCGGGATATTGAGAATCCAGCCGTGTTGCTGTAACACCTTCAGTGAAAGTTATACGCTGTTCAGCAACTGCTCTCTTGATCTCGCTTTTATGAGGAGATCGTTCAAGTACGGGATAATTGTGACACCTTGCTTTCGCAGGAGCACCATAATTTCCGTCATTACCTTGGTGAAAATTCTTGGAGAAAATTCTGGAGAGACCAAACGGCAACGTCTGAAATTGGTAATGACAATACTGTACCGCAAATCTTAGGTACGCCTGATGAGGTGGATAAATGAGTACATGAAGGTATGCATCCTTTATGTCCAGAGATATCATAAAATCCCCCCCTTCTAGGCTGGCGATGACCGCTCTTAGCGATTCCATCTTGAACTTGAACCTTTTCAAGTATAGGTTCAGGGATTTTAAATTTAATATGGGTCTGACCAAACCGTCCGGTTTTGGGACTACAAACAGGGTCGAATAATTTCCCTTTCCTTGTTGAAGCAGGGGAACCTTGACCACCACCTGTTGAAGATACAATTTGTGAATTGCATTTAACACTATCTCCCTTTCCTGGGGAGAAGATGGTAGGGCCGATTTGAAAAACCGGCGAGGAGGCACCTCTTCGAATTTCAGCTTGTAACCCTGAGAAACAATTTCTATTGCCTAGGGATCCACCTGCGAATGAACCCAGATGTGGCTGAAAACTCGAAGACGTGCCCCCAACTGGGCGGACTCCTTTAGCGGAGCCCCAGCGTCATGCAGTGGATTTTGTAGAGGCCGGGGAGGACTTCTGTTCCTGGGAACTAGCTGTGTTGTGCAGCTTCTTCCCTCTGCCCTTACCTCTGGCAAGAAACGACGCACCTCGTACTTTCTTGTTTCTCTGTGATCGAAAGGACTGCATTTGATAATGTGGTGCTTTCTTAGGCTGTGAGGGAATATAAGGCAAAAAATTTGATTTACCAGCTGTAGCTGTGGAGACTAGGTCCGAGAGACCTTCCCCAAACAATTCCTCACCCCTGTAAGGTAAAACCTCCATATGCCTTTTTGAGTCGGCATCACCTGTCCATTGCCGGGTCCATAGGACTCATCTAGCAGAAATCGACATAGCGTTTATTCTAGAACCCAGTAGACTAATGTCACTTTGAGCATCTCTCATATATAGGACAGCATCTTTTATATGCCCTATGGTCAATAACATAGCATCCTTATCTAGGGTCTCAATCTCTGCTGATAAGGTATCTGTCCATGCTGCCACCGCGCTACAACCCCGGCCGACGCAATTGCCGGTCTGAGTAAGGTACCAGAATGTGTGTAAATGGACTTTAGGGTAACCTCCTGCTTGCGGTCAGCAGGGTCCCTGATGGTAGCCGTATCCTGGGATGGCAGCGCTACCTTTTTGGATAAGCGTGTCAATGCTTTATCCACCCTAGGGGAGGATTCCCACCGTATCCTGTCCATTGGCGGGAAAGGATACGCCATAAGAATCCTTTTGGGAATCTGCAGCTTTTTGTCTGGAGATTCCCAAGCTTTTTCACATAATTCGTTCAACTCATGTGAGGGGGGAAAGGTTATCTCAGGTTTCTTTCCCTTATACATGTGTACCCTCGTGTCAGGGACAGGGGACTCTGTGATGTGCAAAACATCTTTTAGTGCAATAATCATATATCGAATACATTTAGCCAATTTTGGCTGTAACTTTGCATCATAGTAGTCGACACTGGAGTCAGAATCCGTGTCGGTATCTGTGTCAACTATTTGGGATAGTGGGCGCTTTTGAGACCCGAAGGTCCCTGCGACATAGGGACAGGCATGGGTTGACTCCCTGACTGTTCCCTAGCTTCAGCTTTGTCTAATCTCTTGTGTAATAAGTTTACATTAGCACTTAAAACATTCCACATATCCATCCAGTCAGGTGTCGGCGTTGTCGATGGAGACACCACATTAATTTGCTCCTGCTCCTCTCTAGGAGAGCCTTCTACCTCAGACATGTCGACACACGTGTACCGACACACCATACACTCAGGGAATCCTCTTATCTGAGGACAGTTCCCCAACAAGGCCCTTTGGAGAGACAGAGAGAGAGAGTATGCCAGCACACACCCCAGCGCTATATGACCCAGGAAAAAAACACAATAATTTTATGTTTACCCAGTAGCGCTGTATTTCCATATATATATGCGCCTAATTATGTGCCCCCCTCTTCTTTAAGACCCTCTTTCTACCGTGGTATAAGCAGGGGAGAGTCCGTGGAGCTTCCCCTCAGCGGTGCCGTGGAGAAAATGGCGCTGGTGAGTGCTGAGGGAGAAGCCCCACCCCCTCAGCGACGGGCTTCTGTCCCGCTCAAATATAGTAAAAAAATGGCGGGGGCTCTTATATATATATATATACAGTGCCTAGCTGCATATATATTTAATTTGCCAAAGAGAGGTCTATATTGCTGCCCAGGGCGTCCCCCCTGCGCCCCTTCACCCTTACACTGACTGCCGTGTGAGAGGTGTATGGGAGCAATGGAGCACAGCTTTACTGCTGTGCGTTACCTCAGTGAAGATCATGAAGTCTTCCGCCGCCTCTGAAGTCTTCTTTTCTTCTCATACTCACCCGGCTTCTATCTTCCGGCTCTGCGAGGGGGACGGCGGCGCGGCGCTGGGACGGACGGCGAGGGTGAGACCTGCGTACCGATCCCTCTGGAGCTAATGCTGTACAGTAGCCTAAGAAGCAGAGCCTATCAACTCACAGAAGTAGGTGTGCATCTCTCCCCTCCGCCCCTCGATGCAGAGAGTCTGTTGCCAGCAGGCTCCCTGAAAATAAAAAAATCTAACAAATATACTTTCTGTCAGGAAACTCAGGAGAGCTCCCTGAAAAGCACCCAGTCTCCTCTGGGCACAGTAGTAAACTGAGGTCTGGAGGAGGGGCATAGAGGGAGGAGCCAGTGCACACCCAGATCTAAAGTCTTTCTTAAAGTGCCCATGTCTCCTGCGGAGCCCGTCTATCCCCCATGGTCCTTACGGAGTCCCCAGCATCCTCTAGGACGTAAGAGAAAAATTATGCTGGCAGAAAAATCCAATTGAGTGATTAAACAGCTCCAGAGCTGCTCTGTAAGGCAAGTAAAAGGGTGTGGGCCCTGCAGCACTACCTGTAGTTTGCATTGTGCATTGGAAGCCTAGTTTGCTGTCTGTTTCCACTTCTTTTTTCTTGAGCCCCTCCCGTCTATACCCTTGTGCACTATCCTGACTTCTCCTCCCGTCTGCTTACTTTGTGCCTTCCAAAGCACAATGCAAACTACAGGTAGTGCTGCAGGGCCCACACCCTTTTACTTGCCTTACAGAGCAGCTCTTGAGCTGTTACAGTGCCCAGCTGCTGCAAGAAATCAGCGTGAATGCTTCAGGGGCTGGGGCATGGCCAACATGAGCCCCACACCGAAGGAGGGTGGGGGTGTTTAATGCGAACTAGGGGTCTCGCACAATGCGAACTACAGGTAGTGCTGCAGGGCCCACACCCTTTTACTTGCCATACAGAGCAGCTCTGGAGCTGTTACAGTGCCCAGCTGCTGCAAGAAATGTGAACTAGGGGTCATCCAAGTGCCGCAAAAGGCCGCCATGCCCTGCACGCCCCTTTTCTCTTTTCATATGCAGACGAGGGTTGAAGCCAACTTTGACCCACTGCTTGGATGACATCGCCATATGCAAATCCATCTGCTGCAGGCCTTCCCCCAGGAATGCTTGCACTAGTTGTTGCATTTGGTTTGTTGTTTGGGGGTGCTTCAGTATTAGGCAGCCTTCTGCCCTCCCATGTTCATCTGAAAATATGTGTTCTCCCTGCAGTTGTTGTCCCCAGATGAGAGTTCCCTTGTGCTGCCTCAGTTGAATCTCCTTTACTTGACAGAGATGTGCCTGAGCAGAGGCCCTCCCCAGCCCTATCCCAAATCATACTTATTTTGCATAGGAGATACCATGGTCATGAAGACTGTTCTCCCAGGGAGCGGTTCATTCATTGCATTCTGGGTATGCTGACCCCTGTGATTTCCCCAAATGTGGGAAACTCGACTGCATTATTTAATGCGAACTAGGGGTCATCCAAGCACCGCAAAAGGCCGCCATGCCCTGCATACCCCTTTTCTCTTTTCATAAGCAGACGAGGTTTGAAGCCAACTTTGACCCACTGCTTGGATGACATCACTTGCTGCCTTTCCAATGAAGCAAGTTTAATTTAATAATAGGTGAAAAACCATCCCTACAAAGGTGTTAATCAGATACTTGGCTTTGTGGACACTTTTCAGAGCACAAATTTGTTAGCATAAAATAAAGCCAGAAAATGAAGAGCTGTTTAATCACTCAATTGGATTTTTCTGCCAGCATATTTCTTTTTCTCTGCAACCCACTGCTAAATTGTGCTTCCTAGCTGTTTTTATAAATTCACTGAATCAAATCTAACTCTGATTACATCAGAGAAGGCCAGGTACCCTACACCATAACAGGGGGTTTGAAATTTTGACTTGTCTACTTAAAGATCACCAAAATCTGATAACAAGGTCAATTAAGTCCCTGGGTGGGATTGAACCACCAACCTTTTGGTTAATAGCCTTACACACTAACTGATTGCGCCACAGCAACACTTTGCAAAAGTCCATACTGACAAAGGCTAATAAGCATTCATCTAGAACGATTCCTAGAAACATATTAAAAAGTCAATAATGTGGAGAGTTTTTGTAAGATGTTTCTTCCATCAACCAATGAAGAAACACATTGGTACTTTCCCATGATGAGTGAGTGCTTCAGGATCTTTTGCACTTACATGTGCAGCAGAGTACTGTAATGGAAGTGCTGGGTCCATAATCCATAACCCAGAGGTAGGCAGATTGAAACTATCCTCTGCTATATGCATTTTTTTTTGTTAATTAAAGTAATCCAAAACTGGGATTGATATTTTTGCTCTTTTATTTTTACTTAAAGTACAATAACTTTTACCATTTTAATTTGTTTTAATAGTATATTGACAGTATTGTTTTCTTTCAAAAATCCAATTAATTTTCTTTACCCGATTATTAAAATGGTAATTGACAAAAACAAACTACATTGTCACCAGAAGAGCAATACAAAATGTACAAGTGATATATTAAAATCATCTTTCCAGCTTGAATTTCAATGATGCATTGGGGCAACGATTTTGTGAGAAACATCTTCACCCTTAAATAAAGATTTTCTTAATTCCTTACCTGTGTGCTAATTAGATATCACCTTGTTTTCACATTAAACAGACTTCCACATGAGAAAACAGCAAAGATGCAGTGGCGTTAATGTTTCCTGGTGTCAACCTGTATTATTTCCGTAGATATTGAAATGAGGATGCATCTTGCTGCCTTTCCAATGAAGCAAGTTTAATTTAGTAATAGGTGAAAAACCATCCCTACAAAGATGTTAATCAGATACTTGGCTTTGTGGACACTTTTCAGATAACAAATTTGTTATCATAAAAATAAAGCCAGAAAATGAAGAGCTGTTTAATCACTCAATTGGATTTTTCTGCCAGCATTTTTCTTTTTCTCTGCAACCCACTGCTAAATTGTGCTTCCTAGCTGTTTTTTTTTATAAAATCACTTAATCAAATCTAACTCTGATTACATCAGAGAAGGCCAGGTACCCTACACCATAAGAGGGGGTTTGCAATTTTGACTTGTCTACTTAAATATCACCAAAATCTAATCACAAGGTCAATTACGTCCCTGGGTGGGATTGAACCACCAACCTTTTGATAAATAGCTGAACACACTAACCGATTGCGCCACAGAGACACTTTGCAAAAAGTACATACTGACAAAGACTAATAAGCATTCATCTAGAACGTTTCCTAGAAAAACTTTAAAAAGTCAATAATCTGGAGAGTTTTTGTAAGATGTTTCTTCCAGCAACCAATGAAGAAACACATTGGTACTTTCGCATGATGAGTGAGTGCTTCAGGATCTCTTGCACTTACATGTGCAGCAGAGTACTGCAATGGAAGCATGCTGGGCCCATAACCCAGAGGTAGGCAGATTGAAACTATCCTTTGCTATATGCATTATTTTTTTGTTCATTAAAGTAATCCAAAACTGGGATTGATATTTTAGCTTTTATTTTTACTTAAAGTACAATAACTTTTACCATTTTAATTTGTTTTAATAGTATATTGACAGTATTGTTTTCTTTCAAAAATCCAAGCCACTGCATCTTTGCTGTTTTCTCATATGGAAGTCTGTTTAATGTGAAAACAAGGTGATATCTAATTAGCACACAGGTAAGGAATTAAGAAAATCTTTATTTAAGGGTGAAGATGTTTCTCACAAAATCGTTGCCCCAATGCGTCATTGAAATTCAAGCTGGAAAGATGATTTTAATATATCACTTGTACATTTTGTATTGCTCTTCTGGTGACAATGTAGTTTGTTTTTGTCAATTACCATTTTAATAATCGGGTAAAGAAAATTAATTGGATTTTTGAAAGAAAACAATACTGTCAATATACTATTAAAACAAATTAAAATGGTAAAAGTTATTGTACTTTAAGTAAAACTAAAAGCTAAAATATCAATCCCAGTTTTGGATTACTTTAATGAACAAAAAAAAATGCATATAGCAAAGGATAGTTTCAATCTGCCTACCTCTGGGTTATGGGCCCAGCATGCTTCCAGTGCAGTACTCTGCTACACATGTAAGTGCAAGAGATCCTGAAGCACTCACTCATCATGCGAAAGTACCAATGTGTTTCTTCATTGGTTGCTGGAAGAAACATCTTACAAAAACTCTCCAGATTATTGACTTTTTAAAGTTTTTCTAGGAAACGTTCTAGATGAATGCTTATTAGTCTTTGTCAGTATGTACTTTTCGCAAAGTGTCTCTGTGGCGCAATCGGTTAGTGTGTTCAGCTATTAATCAAAAGGTTGGTGGTTTAATCCCACCCAGGGACGTAATTGACCTTGTGATCAGATTTTGGTGATATTTAAGTAGACAAGTCAAAATTGCAAACCCCCTCTTATGGTGTAGGGTACCTGGCCTTCTCTGATGTAATCAGAGTTAGATTTGATTAAGTGATTTTATAAAAAAACAGCTAGGAAGCACAATTTAGCAGTGGGTTGCAGAGAAAAAGAAAAATGCTGGCAGAAAAATCCAATTGAGTGATTAAACAGCTCTTCATTTTCTGGCTTTATTTTTATGATAACAAATTTGTTCTCTGAAAAGTGTCCACAAAGCCAAGTATCTGATTAACATCTTTGTAGGGATGGTTTTTCACCTATTACTAAATTAAACTTGCTTCATTGGAAAGGCAGCAAGATGCATCCTCATTTCAATATCTACGGAAATAATACAGGTTGACACCAGGAAACATTAACGCCACTGCATCTTTGCTGTTTTCTCATGTGGAAGTCTGTTTAATGTGAAAACAAGGTGATATCTAATTAGCACACAGGTAAGGAATTAAGAAAATCTTTATTTAAGGGTGAAGATGTTTCTCACAAAATCGTTGCCCCAATGCATCATTGAAATTCAAGCTGGAAAGATGATTTTAATATATCACTTGTACATTTTGTATTGCTCTTCTGGTGACAATGTAGTTTGTTTTTGTCAATTACCATTTTAATAATCGGGTAAAGAAAATTAATTGGATTTTTGAAAGAAAACAATACTGTCAATATACTATTAAAACAAATTAAAATGGTAAAAGTTATTGTACTTTAAGTAAAAATAAAAGAGCAAAAATGTCAATCCCAGTTTTGGATTACTTTAATTAACAAAAAAAATGCATATAGCAGAGGATAGTTTCAATCTGCCTACCTCTGGGTTATGGACCCAGCATGCTTCCATTACAGTACTCTGCTGCACATGTAAGTGCAAGAGATCCTGAAGCACTCACTCATCATGGGAAAGTACCAATGTGTTTCTTCATTGGTTGATGGAAGAAACATCTTACAAAAACTCTCCAGATTATTGACTATTTAAAGTTTTTATAGGAAACGTTCTAGATGAATGCTTATTAGCCTTTGTCAGTATGTACTTTTGAAAAGTATCGCTGTGGCGCAATCAGTTAGTGTGTACGGCAATTAACTAAAAGGTTGGTGGTTCAATCCCACCCAGGGACGTAATTGACCTTGTTATCAGATTTTGTTGATCTTTAAGTAGACAAGTCAAAATTTCAAAAACCCCTGTTATGGTGTAGGGTACCTGGCCTTCTCTGATGTAATCAAAGATAGATTTGATTCAGTGATTTTATAAAAACAGCTAGGAAGCACAATTTAGCAGTGGGTTGCAGAGAAAAAGAAATATGCTGGCAAAAAAATCCAATTGAGTGATTAAACAGCTCTTCATTTTCTGGCTTTATTTTTATGCTAACAAATTTGTTCTCTGAAAAGTGTCCACAAAGCCAAGTATCTGATTAACATCTTTGTAGGGATGGTTTTTCACCTATTACTAAATTAAACTTGCTTAATTGGAAAGGCAGCAAGATGCATCCTCATTTCAATATCTACTGAAATAATACAGGTTGACACCAGGAAACATCAACGCCACTGCATCCTTGCTGCTTTCTCATGTGGAAGTCTGTTTAATGTGAAATCAAGGAGATATCTAATTAGCACACAGGTAATGAATTAAGAAAATCTTTATTTAAGGGTGAAGATGTTTCTCACAAAATCGTTGCCCCAATGCATCATTGAAATTCAAGCTGGAAAGATGATTTTAATATATCACTTGTACATTTTGTATTGCTCTTCTGGTGACAATGTAGTTTGCTTTTGTCAATTACCATTTTAATAATCGGGTAAAGAAAATTAATTGGATTTTTGAAAGAAAACAATACTGTCAATATACTATTAAAACAAATTAAAATGGTAAAAGTTATTGTACTTTAAGTAAAAATAAAAGAGCAAAAATATCAATCCCAGTTTTGGATTACTTTAATTAACAAAAAAAAATGCATATAGCA